>NC_052156.1:27864115-28164115 GCF_902713615.1 Scyliorhinus canicula
GACATCTGGGTATTGGGTCAGTATGTCGTCGATGGCAAGGGGTGATTGGACTTGCGAGATGTCCGTTGTGGCGTTTTCGCACTTCGTGATGATGCCTACTCAGAATGTTTTATCCAGGTACTCATCATCTGGATCTGTTGCACTGCCTTGATCAGAGTCATGCGTTTGGTGTTGCACACTTCTGATGTGGTTCCGTTTGAACTGTGGTCGCTGAGTCTTGAATTCTGGTGCAGATCTGCACAGGGCTGCATAGTGGTCGGGTTTCCCACATTGGAGACATTGTTTGCCTTTTGCAGGGCATCTTTTTCTAAAGTGGGCGGTTCCACAGTTTGTACACGTCATGACGTCGGCGTCATGACGTTCCGTGCGGCACATGCGCGGTGCTGTTCCCGGCTGTTTGCGCATGCACAGAGCGGTTCTCGGCTGATTCGTATAACGGTCGTACTGCGCATGCGCCAGGCCCCAGGAGGAGCGCACGAGATGGCTATCATCGGAGATGTGGAGGCGCTGCATCCGGGAGATGGCCTGAACACTCTCCACCTTGTGGAAGGTTTATTTTTCACTCTCAGCGTTTCTGTATTGTGAGTAGCGATTTTCTGAATGTTCATTTACAGTGCACGTTTCAATAGCGATCTTTTCGTCATATGTTTGATTTTTAGCAATTGCTCTCTCAGAGAATTAGAGTGGATTCCAAAAATGATTTGGTCTCTGATCATGGAGTCAGTTATGTCACCGAAGTTGCAGGATTGCGCTAGCAATCTAAGGTTAGTGAGATAACTATTGAAGGATTCATCATTACCTTGCATCCTTTGTTTAAAGATGTAATGCTCAAATTTTTTGTTTGTGTCAACCTCGCAGTGGCTGTCGCTATCTTCCGAGCATCGGTCGTGCCGTTCCAGTCGGATGCTTCTACATACAGTTGGAATTTTTGTTTAAACGAACGCCCGTTAACACTAAGATTTCTGGTGGTCCTGAGTTGACGAGGAGCCTGTGTCTTGTCCATCGTCCCTGCATTCGGTAGCTGTTGATGTTGGCTCTGTTGCCAAAGAGCTGCCTGAGTTTGTCTCTGACCTTACTGAGTTGAACTAGGTAGATTCAGTAGCCACTCCTGTACCATGTGTTGTTATGTAACATAAGCCGCTACTTGGTGTAGGCGTTGCTGAAGGATACTCCAGACCTTGAGGTAAGTTGAATGTATTTATTGAGCGATTAACAAAGCTTCTAAATGAGTTCCACACTCTACTAATCTGACTCTAGTAACACAGTACACTCTACTAAATATATGAAGTTTCTCTAGACCACATGCTATAGTGTGACGGTGCTACTAACCATACACATCTTGCTCTCTAGGTTTCTGCTGGTGGAAGGGGCAGGGCCTGTGTGCCTTGTCCTTTTTATAGTGGTCCTGTGGTGCCCTCTTGTGGTGATGCGACCACTGGGTGTTCTGATGACCCATTGGTTACATGTCTGCATATCATTACAATTAGCCCCTCAATGACCGCTGAATCGGTCCAAGTGCGACGCCGGTTTTGCTGTCGTGGAAGTCCCCAAGTCCTGCCCCGGGTCTCAGGAACAGAGAATCCCGCCTCAAATGTCCAAAACGAAAACATATTACACCTGATACATGTGAAGCCTCTGACACGTTAACCTTCGCAACGGGTCCCACCCCCTGCTGTCCTCCACACCCTGCATCACCCCGAGGCGATGTTACACAGATCCTTGGTGGGTTGATCAGGGTAGTGGTGAGGGGGAGTGGTGAGGGGGGCGGGCATGAGAGTGTCGGGGAATGGGGGGGGGGGGGATAAGGAGAGAAATGGGTGGAAGGAGGGGAGTGGGGAGGCAAGAGGATTGGGGGAAAGGAAGGATGGGAGATTGGGGGGGATGAGGCATGGTGGTGAGGGGATGAGCTGATAGACAGAGCCTTGTCCTATGGGAATCAGGCCAGGAGGAGAGCCTCCCTGATCCTTGCATGCCAGACCCTCGCTGCCACCTGTCCTCCATCCTCTGGTTCCTCCTGCCGGCCTTCCCCGGACTCGTTGTTCATCCCCTCTAGGTCACCTCCTCCTCAGACAGGGCCGCATGTCCCTCCTTCCCTCCAGCATGTTGTCCCTCTACTGTGCCTGGTGTGGGGGCACAGCAGACAACCACAAATCGGGAAGTGGACTGCAATGAACCAGCAGAGCAGCCCAGGCATCAGAACCACATTTTCAGTAGTCCGATGTACCACTCAATGGCAGCATGGGTGGCAACATAGGCCTCGTTATTTCGGGTCTCCGCCTCGGTCTCCAGCCTCCGCACTGGCGTCTTGAGCCAGGACCTCAGTGGGTACCCCTTATCCCCCAAGAGCCAACCCGTCAACCTGGGGTGATCCTTAAAAATCCACTTGAGAATATTTTGTTTATGAAATGATCAACAGTGACAAAGATTTGAAAATCAACTACATAACATTCCACATATCACACTAACCATTAAACAACAAGGAAACATCACCGTTCCATATTGCAAAACTATATCAGCTCATTTTCACAAAACCAAACAAACACATGGTATCACCACTTGCAGGCTCCTCAACAAACATGGAAGTTAAGGCTGAGAATTTGTGATCATGGCCAGAACCTTGCCATAGAACTGATCTGCCCATCAATGTGTTACTTGTTCCATGTTTCACCGCCAATCTCTGTCCAGGACCCACAGCTGTGCAGGCCCCTCCCACATGGCCCAATCTCACCAGAGCCAAATCCTGGCATCCACATATTCTACCGGCTTAAGGTGCATCCTTGACTTCCAGCGTTTAACCTGCGGAGATGTGGCAGTAACCTGCAGTACGCACCACACCAGCAACAAACAATCTGTGAAAGCATTCCTTCAATGGCATTAGCAGGTGACCCATTTGGAACAATGTTGTACACCAGGTCCCGCAGCGTCTTCTTGCTTTGAACCGGATTGCCTTCTGGACTCATACGTTCCCCTGAGCCCAGTGTTCCAGTACCCAGGTAACTTAGAAAGAAACTGTCCTTCTTTTCGGCTATGAAAAAGGAAGGAAACAGCATCAGCAGCCTCCAGGCACCTGCAGCCACCAAGCAGCCAACACAACCTGCAGCTGTGCTCGCATAACTAACACGACCGTAAAGCTAGAGGCTGCTGACAGCCAAAGGGAGTTAAAGTGACCTTCAGCATAGAATCAGGGGCAGGGCTCTGCCTGGAAGCGTTTGGTAAGTCAGACAGGCAGCAGCTGTAGTTGCTCCTGTCATGGCTATCCACAATATTTCAAGATGGCTTGAAGGCCTCACCCCCCCCCCCCCCACCATACCCCCGCCCCCCGCGCCCCCCCCCCCTCCCCCACCCCGCCCCCACACACACATCCTGCCCACACACCTCAGCCCTGGGGCAACTGGAAGCTGGAATGCTTCAACCCCTCAAACCAAGTGGGGTTGAAGCATTCCAGCAGCTGTGCTCGCATAACTAACCTGACCGTAAAGCTACGGTCTTGGGGCCTCACGGTAGCATGGTGGTTAGCATCAATGCTTCACAGCTCCAGGGTCCCGGGTTCGATTCCCAGCTGGGTCACTGTCTGTGTGGAGTCTGCACGTCCTCCCCGTGTGTGCGTGGGTTTCCTCCGGGTGCTCCGGTTTCCTCCCACAGTCCAAAGATGTGCGGGTTAGGTGGATTGGCCATGCTAAATTGCCCGTAGTGTAAGGTTAATAGGGGGATTGTTGGGTTACGGGTATACGGGTTACGTGGGTTTGAGTAGGGTGATCATTGCTCGGCACAACATCGAGGGCCGAAGGGCCTGTTCTGTGCTGTACTGTTCTATGTTAAAAGTCAACCCCCTGAGGGGACTCCACCACCAGCGCACCACCCCACCCCACATTATGTCCACAATGACCATTAAGCACCTACCTATTCTAATCCCACTTTCCAGCTCTTGGTCCGTAGCCTTGTATGCTATGGCATTTCAGTGTTCAGCTAAATACTTCTTAAATGCTGCGAGGGTTCCCGCCTCTATCACCCTTTCAGGCAGTGAGTTCCAGATTCCCACCACTCTCTGGGTGAAAAGGTTTTTCCTCACATCCCCTCTAAATCTCTGCCCCTGGTTATTGACCCCTCCGCTAAGGGGAAATGTTCTCTTCTATTCTCCCCATCAATGCCCCTCATAATTTTACACACCTTAACTAGGTCCCCCCCTCAGCCTTCTCTGCTCCAAGGAAAACAACCCCAGCCCATCCAGTCTCTCAATAGCTGAAACACTCCAGGTCAGACACCAGGGGCAGGATTCTCCGCTAACTGGCAGGGTGGGCCGTACCGGCCGAAGGAGTGGCATGAACCACTCCGGCGTCAGGCCGCTCGGAAGGTGCAGAATTATAGAACAGTACAGCACAGAACACGCACCTTCGGGGGCTAGGCCAGCGCAGGAGGGGTTGGCGTGCGGCAACCGGCGCCGAAGGGACTCCGCAGGCCGGCGCGAGTTGGTGCATGCGCGGGAGCACCAGCGTGTTCTGGTGCATGCGCTGAACCGCTGGCGAGATCCCAGCGCATGCGCAGGGGGTTTCTTCTCCGCGCTGGCCATCGCAGATGTTCACAGCGGCCGGCGCGGAGGGATAGAGTGTCCCCACGGCACAGGCCCGCCCACGGATCGGTGGGCCCCGATTGCGGGCCAAGCCACCGTGGCCCCCCCTCCCGCCCCCGGGGCCAGATCCCCTCGCTTGCCCCCAATTAATCTTGCTGCCCATGGCCTCTTGCTGTGCCTGCTGCCTGAGGTTTATCCTTCCTGGTTGACCAGCTGCCGGAAATAGGATTCCAGTGATCATCAGCAGTTAAAATCTGACAGGCATCCAGCTCCCACACCCCTGCACAGAACTGGCGTGTGCTCCAATCCAGAGCTAAAACCGGCCCTCTAATTTAGCCCGCTGAACTATCTCTGCAGTATTTAGTGGGAATATGTTTGCACTCTGTTGATGCTGCCCAACATCATGCTTCAAATCAACCGTGCAGAAATTGTAACTAATCAGTGGGAAAGCTTAATGGCCTCATTGGCAACTGTCGAGCAATGTACCAGAGAGAATGAAACTAAAGGCAAATGGTAATAAGGTGAGAGAATGTCATTCCCCTCAGGCACTCACTTGCAAATTAAATTGCTCTCTTTAAATGTCAATGCATTGAACATGAATGCAACCTTTCCATTCCATCCTTTGCTAAAGCAGGTAAAGTTGACAGATGTTTTGAGTATTTGCTTGTCAAACATCTTCACAGGGCTTCTAGTTTTATTTACAGCAAAGGGGAGAATTTAGCTCTGAGGACCTGTATAACGCAGGCCCATAACGATCGAGCTCCTTGGCAGTGTATCTGGGACGGGGGGGGGGGGGGGGGGGGGACTCCAAAGATGCGCTGGATAACCCACCCAAGGGGGAACCCATCAACCCAGAGGATTCCAGGTAAGCATTGAACTACAGTTGCCCGGGAAATTCAAACTTCCATAAGACAATTGTCTTGCGATGGGAACCATGCGATTTAAGTTGCAAGCTTTGGATGTTTCTGACTGTCACACAGCAATAATTACTCGGAAACAGTTAGAAGAATTAAAACCACTTATAGCTTCTGGGTAACTGACCCCGACATAGAACATAAAACCTAGAACATACAGTGCAGAAGGAGGCCATTCGGTTCATCGGGTCTGCACCGACCCACTTAAACCCTCACTTCCACCCTATCCCCATAACCCAATAATCCCTCCTAACCTTTTTGGTCACTCAGGGCAATTTATCACGGCCAATCCACCTAACCTGCACGTCTTTGGACTGTGGGAGGAAACTGGAGCACCCGGAGGAAACACACGCACACACGGGGAGAACGTGCAGACTCCACACAGACAGTGACTCAGCGGGGAATCGAACTTGGGACCTTGGCGCTGTAAAGCCATAGTGCTAACCACTTGTGCTACCGTGCTGCCCCGAAGTAGGTAGCAGGGTCCCCACCTACACATGGGACCTTCTAATTACCCACCCCAACCATCCTCCCCATAGGACTCCCCATCACCAACCACCACCCCCCCCCTCCCCCGACTACTCACCCCGTTAAAAGCCCATGCAACTGCCCCCAAGGGACTTCCATTATCCCTCGATGCCCTCATGGGACTCCCCTCACCCTCGCATTCACTAACTCCCACCAACAAGCTTCCGCCACCTTCAACTCGACTCGACCTGATCTCACCCACCTTAAGTGGTTAAGAGCCTCAATGGCAGCAGGATGTGAAGGCCATCCACAGGCCTTCCCAGTGATAGAGGCAAAGGTGGGAAGGTAGCAGGGTCCCCACCCACCACCATATTACAGATTTTAGGGCCTTGGCAGCAGAAGGCCTGGTCTCTAATAGTGGAGTGATACAAATTCAGGAACTCAGGAAGCCAGGATTGGAGGCACACAGACAGTTAGTTGTTTGGGGCAGCAGGGTAGCATGGTGGTTAGCATAAATGCTTCCTCCGGGTGCTCCGGTTTCCTCCCACAGTCCAAAGATGTGCGGGTTAGGTGGATTGGCCATGCTAAATTGCCCGTAGTGTCCTAATAAAAGTAAGGTTAAGGGGGGGGGTGTTGTTGGGTTACGGGTATAGGGTGGATATGTGGGTTTGAGTAGGGTGATCATGGCTCGGCACAACATTGAGGGCCGAAGGGCCTGTTCTGTGCTGTACTGTTCTATGTTCTATGTTCTTGTTGGACTGCAGAAAATTACAGCGCTCAGGAGGGGCGACACCATGGAGAGATTTGAAGACAAGGAGGAGAATTCTAAAATCAAGAGTCAATCTAAGTCAACAATCATAACGGTGAAGGGTAAATGGGACCTGGCAAGAGGAAAGACACAGGTTGCAGAATTTTGGATGACCTCAGGTTTGCAGACAGTACATTGTGAACGACCAATCGGGAATGCACTGCAATAGTCACGTCTGGAGATAACAAACCAGGTATAAGAGTTTCGGCAATAGATGAGCTGAGGTAGGGGCACAGTAGGAGATGGTGATGGAAATAGATGGTTTCCGTGATAGTGTGGATATCGTAGGAGATCATCTCAGGGTTAAATATGAGACCATGATTATAAACTGCCTGGTTCAACTTCAGTTACCAGAGAAGGGATGGAGTCAGCAGTTAGAGAACAGAGTTTAAAGACAACAGACTCGATTCTCTGGCCTTGTTACGCTCTCGCTCAAACAAAACGAGGTTGGTTAACAGCAAGAGAGGCCAAAAACGAGAATGGCGGAAAGTGCCAAATAGTTTGTGATGTAACCGGCCCGCTCCCTTGGCTAAATCGAGATCTCGCCGTAGCGTGGCGCGAAACCAATTATCAACTCTTAAGCCCTATTTCCATATAATTAATGGGAGTCACCCTGTACCAATGGCCTCCTGTCATTCATTGGCCTCCCCAGCAAGTGCTTACGTTAGCGCTGATGAATAACGCTTTTTAAAAACGTGAACCTGGCGAAAGCTGAGGAGATGAGTAGCCATCTTTGCTCACAGGGATGGGGGACCCTCAGCTGGGGGGAGGGGGGAGGGGGGAGCGAGGCGAGATAGCGTCGGCTGGGGTGGGCCACCATGAGAGGGTGGGGGAGGCGCTGGGAGGGCAACCAGGGGGCAACCGCTTGTGGCACCACCATGCCAACCCCTGGATCGTGTGCACCCATTCCAGTGACAACCCTTGTCCCTGCCCGTCTGCCCCACCGACCACCCATAACCCCACTGAATGCTGAGGCCTCTGCCGTGCGGCTGAAGGCTATTAGCACAGTGGTGAGCACTGTTGCTTCACAGCTCCAGGGTCGCAGGTTCAATTCCCGGCTTGGGTCACTGTCTGTGCAGAGTCTGCACGTTCTCCCTGTGTCTGCGTGGGTTTCCTCTAGGTTCTCCGGTTTACTCCCATAAGTCCCGAAAGACATGCTTGTTAGGTGAATTGGACATTCTGAATTCTCCCTCTGTGTACCCGAGCAGGTGCTGGAATGTGGCGACTAGGGGCTTTTCACAGTAACTGCATTGCAGTGTTAATCTATGTCTATTTGTGACAATAAAGATTATTATGTTATTATTATTATATTGCTAATGGGGAATTGGCAATCGTGGTTAAGTGAGCACTTCACACAACCCAAGTCGATTCCCATGGGTGGGCAGGCCATGTAACATGTGGCGAGCCATTGCTTAGCATCTCAGTCAACCCATGATGCCTGAACTCTGTGCTTGAACACTGCGGGTGGCAACACTACACACGCAGCAGCCAACATCCAAACACATAGCGGATGGGCCACTGCTCCGTGGACATGTCCATGGACAAAGGGTGGGCGAGAGTCACCGGGAGGGGACCAGTGCCAGGTCCAGGTGATGTTGAGAGTGGGTGTCCGGGCTGCAGGGTCTGGGGTCTGATGAGGGGGGGCCGCTGTGGCTGGGTATGCATGGGCAGGGAATTCCGGATGGGGGTGGAGGGGGAGGAACAATGGGGGAACAGAGGGTCCCGGGGTGGGAGCCACTGCTGTTTGTCAGCCTAACACCCTCTCCTAATGCCTGGCAGATATTGAACACTATGGCAGGAATATTAGACCCGGAACTTGCTCGAGTGGTGCTGGGCGGCAAGACGCCGGACACGGCGGTAGCAGCAGCATCTGCAGAGGCTCGAGGCGGCGGTCCATGTGCCAGTCCTCGCCCCACACCCTGAGGATCCGTCCACCCATCAGGCCAGGGAGGGACCAAGAGGAGGAGTCCCCCTACGGCCTAGAGTGTACAGGCATCGCTGGTCGTTCGAGCAGAAAACAGACAGCGCGTGCCACAGGAGGCTCCACCTCAACAAGGAGACGGTGCGGCACCTGTGCCATGTCCCTGCAGACTTGGCACTACATGGAGGAGAACACCCACTCCCGGAGCCCTGACCTTTGACGCCTCGGTATCATTCCAAGGTGCGAGCGGGGACCTACGTGGCATCACGCGGGCCACAGCCCACAGCCCACAGGTGCATCTGACAGGTCATGAATGCCCTGTATGTCTGGGCGAAGAACTGCATCATCTTTGACATGGACAAAGCCAGCAAGATGCCCGGTAAGCAGGTTACTCTGCCCCAGGTCCAGGTGTAATAGATGCCACGCATGTCGACCTGCGCTCACCGGGCCATCTGGGAGTGCCGTATGTTAACTGAAAGGGTTACCACTCCCTCAACATAAAGCTCATATGCGACCACCAGAGGAAGATAATGCACGTGGGTGTCCACTTCCCGGGGATTGTCCATGACAGCTATATCCTGGGCCAGTCGGTCAGCCCTGGCCTCTTCGAGGAGCACGCCAGGATGGGTGGCTGGCTCTTGGGGGATAAGGGGTATCCGCTGAGAACCAGGACGAAGGCCGGAGACCGAAGCGGAGACTCACTACAACGAGGCCTTTGTGGCCACCCAGGATGTGATTTATTGATGAACACATGGAAGGGTAACATACAGAATTTTGGACAGACTTAGTTTGCTCTGGAACTATCCAATGCACGACTGTCCTGGTGTACGCCTTACTGCCAACTAGTGAGCCTGCCACATCATGTGAACAAGGTGTGGCGCCACCAGCTGGTTGAAGGTCACATTGCTACTTGCATACAATATGGTTCACAGACATATCACCACACTCACCTCATCCAATCCCCACAGCAGCCATTGCGCTCGGTTCCCACTTTTAAATAGATTTGCCAAAGGGCCTCCAGTTGAGGAGCCAGTTAGATCCCAAGAGGCCATTTCATAGCTCGTCCATCTCATTAAAGAGATGGAGATTTCCTCAATTGCTGTTAATTGATACCTTGCCTGGGCGGATGCTGAACCCACCAATGGAAGAGGGCTGGTTAGATAGAAAACTGATCGGCGCCTAGCGTGAATCCCGATTTCAGCATCTCCTGCGATCTAGCTGGCTGCGCAAGGCGCATCCCATCGGTTAGATTGCGGCCATAATCCCTGATTTTCCCTCACACCCAGTGCAAAATCATCATCCTCCAGTTGGTCATTGTTTAGTTATATGACTGAGCTCCATGACTCATGAATACGCATCTTACATTATAGCACAGGGCGTTGGGACATGTGCAATCATGGGCACTCCATTACTTTCCAATTAAAATTCCAAACTTTATCTGTGGAGAGCGACACAGAGATAATGGGTGCAATGCGCCGGAAACGTTTCCAAGTCCGGTTTCAGGTATGTTAGGCGGGGTGTTTCTCAGCGGCTGCAGTGCCGAGACTCAACGGCACTTTACCGGTTTTTGGGCCTTGGGGAGTTTATCCCCGTCGAGGCCACACATGGAATAATTTTCCGCACTGGGGAGCTGAGCTCGTCAGCAGGACCGGCTCCTCATAGATCAGGATGCCATTTTGAAAGGCTGCTCCAATCTCTACCCCCCCCCCCCCCCCCCTTTCAGGACCCCAGCTTTCAGGACCCCCTCTTCAGCCCTCAACCTTTCTTTGGTCCCCTCAAACCCCTCTCAACCGCTCCCCCTTTCATTGGCATGCCCCCCCCCCCAGGCCCCAACCCTTGGCAGTGTCAAACTGGCACCTGGGCATCTTGATACTGCCAGCCTGCTATCCTGGCAGTTGCAATCATCCAGCATGGCCTATGAGACACCCCATCATGCCTGGTCCACAATTGTGGATCAGTCTGAGAGTAGCTGGAGAATTGAGGCAGATATTGACATTTGAGATTGTCTTTTTGCAGTGGTTTCTTTGATGCAGATGAAGTTGCAAGGACTGCACTGCCTCGTATACCCAGATTTGCAGATTGAACAAGATTCGCTCTGAGGCCTTTGACACTGAGATCCTTTGGCAGCTCATACTCTTCAGAGCGTTTCTTCGATACACTGAGACTGAGACTTTCTGGCCCTGACGTGGCAGATCCCATTACGGTGGAGGCAATGAGCCAGCCAAAAATCCATTCACTCCGACGGGACTGGAAGATTCCACTGATGGGCAGGGCCGGAAAATCCCGTTGAGGTGCATTATGTGACTGCAACATCATTTATGAAACTTGAATCTCCAATGCACAGTGCAAAGTAATGTCGGAACATTCATCTCGATCTTGCGTGCCTCTCGTGGAAAATGAGATAAAGTTTGCTTTTTCAACACTTGGGGCTGAGTATTCTGCTGGCGGGATCTTCCAATCCCGGTGACGAGGAGCCCCTGTGGCGGGTTCACTGACAGCAACGCTGGCGAGCAGTACAAATGGCCATTAACTTCAATGGCTGGACGGCGGCCTCCAGCACTGGGGGTGGGTTAGCGGAGGGAGAGTGTGGGGGAAGGGAGGGAGAGTGCGGGGGGGATCCCGGCCTTGTTGTGGTATAGGTGATTTGTCGCACAATGCAGGCATTAAAGATTTTCAGCTGCTGCTGGAAAATGTATTAAATCTCTTTCTACAACACAAAAATGCCTTTCAAGTGTTAAAACCTAAAATACCAGAACAACAGGATCTTTCTTTTCCTGTTTTTTTTTTCTACGCAGTGAAATGTAGTTCAGTCCGTGTTATTTCTGCAGCGGTGTCAACAACAATTTTAAGATGATTACAAACTAAATTAAGGATGAATATGGCAGGAAAGGGAACTATTTTACTGAGTATAAAATAACAAAGTAATTTAAACTAGTTTACATTATAAATTGTCAGAGAAGTTATCCAGTGGCCTGGATCTGGGTCTTATCTAACTGTGCCTGGTTTAACTAGACTAGATCATAACTAACAATAGTAGATTGTTATAGTTAATTAAGAAATGATATCATGGATATTTATACCTTCTGAGGAAGGGAAATAATTATTTCTATCTTTTTGAATTAACAAGGAGATTAAATGGAGGCCAAAATATTTGGTTTTGTGCTTGTGCATCAGATTGTGTGACATCTAGTAGCAGCCTGTTTCAGTTAGGCCTGTGTCCTTACATATGAGCCTCACACAATGAAGACACCATACCCACCATCACTCACCTATTCATTTCACTTTCAAGCACAACTTAAACCTTCATTGTTGCATCTCACCATCTCACATTGAGCACTGCACATTGCACAGCTTGCACAGGCTGTGAGCTATTCAAGCATGACAGCCACATCACCCAAATATATTATAACATATTCACGAACACACTTCCTTCTCTCTTGCAGGTGTCACAATGACGGGAAATTGTGACTGAGCGAAATATACCTATAACTTCATCAGCTAAACAAAAAGTGTTTTAAGATTACCTTTTTTTAAATGCAGGAAAGGGCACTGACCAAAAATGGCTGCCCCAAGTCACCTGATGTAGGGAATACCTTCTGAATAGTTAATATCTGGATTGCACTACAAACATACCCTGACACATTGCTCATGTAACTTCACACGTGGGAGTATCAAGGTCCACTTCAAAAAGGGCTATTGAAAGGAAGGTATTAAAATTGCAACGCGCTGGACTTTAATCAACTGTAATTCTGTCAAGAAAGAGGGACCTGCTAGACAGCCAGAATATACAAATGCAACCAGCAAATACCCAAGCCCCCTATGGAGGAATAAAGAATGTCACCCTGAAAGAAGAAAACAGGTTCCTGCACACCCGATGTGGTATCGTGATCATGAGGGGGAGTGAGAAGGTAGCTGGCACTATCTTCTTCTTACACATCAGAAGAGATTGTGGAATGAGGGGAAGGTGGGATGTAAGAAGGTGGATTTGGTGGGAACATAGCATCAACTTCTATGGTTTCTATGGCCACTTTCCGGAGGAAACTGAAGCACCAGGAGGAAACTCGCGTATACACAGGGAGCAAACTCCACACAGACAGTACTAGATCCATCCTCCATCCCTTGTACCTGAATTCAGTCAGAAAGGGTGCTTGTTATAGGCATCCATTTTATTCAGCTTTACTAGTCTACCGATTGCTAAATCATATTTCAATTTTCATGCCACAGCTATATTGTACTTCACCAAGGCTTCTTGACACTTCCAAACCCATGACTGCTACCATCTAGAAGTACAAGGGCAGCAGCCACCTGTGAAACAATTGCCTGGAGGTTCCCCTCCATGCCATACACCAGCCTGACTTGGAAATATAGATCATAGAATTTACAATGCAGAAGGAGGCCATTTGGCCCATCGGGTCTGCACTGGCTCTTATAAAGAGCACCCCACTTAAGCCCTCACAATTTAACATGGTCAATCCAACTAACCTGCACATCTTTGGACTGTGGGAGTAAATCGGAGCACCCGGAGGAATCCCACACAGGCACGGGAGAACATGCAGACTCCGCACAGACAGTGACCCAAGCCGGGAATCAAACCTGGGACTCTGGATCTGTGAAGCAGCTGTGCTAACCACTCTGCTACAATGCTGCCCATACATATCGCTATTCCTTCACTGTTGCTGGGTGAAAACCCTGGAACTCCCTTCCTAACAGCACAGTGGGTACACCTGCAAAACATGGACTGCAGCAGTTCAAGAAGACAGCTCACCACCATCTTCTCAAGGGCAATGAGGTGTGGGCAAAAGATACTGGCCTAGCCAGCAATGCCCACATCCCATGAATGAATTTTTAAAAAGCCTTACCTTAGTAACCCTCAACCTTTTATTTTCCATCTCAAATTACAATAGGTATCAAACTTCAAAGGTATTTTGATCTTTATATGCAAATTATATATATTTATTTTCATAATTTATGGGATCAATTCTCTTTTAAATTTTGGCTGTCTTGTTAATTTCTTGGTCAGTCAACCCGTTACGATAAATGATATCTTGACATGTGGCATTAAGCAATAAATAAGTCAAAATCTGTCACGCAAAATTGATTATAAATAAATATAAATTGCAAAGATGGTTCATTAGCAAGAAGTAAGGCAGTAACAATAGATTATCGCACTGCAGAGGTTGCAAAATAAAAGGGGAGTGAAGCAAAATAAGGGGTTTCTTCAAGTTGACCGAAATCCTACATTGTGTCGACAGCAGTGATATTTTGTACGCATCCTTTCTCTTTTGATATGTCCAGTGTAGCTTGATGGGATTTGCAGCAGGAATACAGAACGTATTTACTGGGAGAAGTGCACATTCTAGGAGCTCTCTGTGACCTGCCTGCTTTCCTCATTTGTCAAATGTCAGGCTTGAGTCACTGAATCAGAAGATTGCAACTTCAAGTTTGACACCAGTGATTTCAGCATCTAATCTAGCTTGGAACTTCAGTGCTGAGGAAACCCTGCACTGTCAGATGAGTTGTTACAGTGACGTCTTACCTTCCTTCCCTAGTTGACTATGCCATTATGCTCTTTGAAGGAGAGGAGGGGAATGTTCCTGGTGTCTCGTTCAACTAACACCTAAGACAGACAATCTACGCATTTATTTAGTTTGAGGGAGATTGCTGTGTACATATTGGCTGCCGTATTTCCTACAATGCAGCAGTATTGAAGCAGCACTTCAGAAGTATTGCATCAGCTATAAAATGCTTTGAGACACCCGATGGTCATAAAAGCTGTTATGTAATTGCAATGTAATTTCCTTTCTTTCATTTCCAATTTAGTACATTAGCTGATCAATTGGAGACTTCATTAAGTTATAATATGATTAAGTTTGAGTGCTATTTCTGTGTCACATGACAATGAACAGTAAATGCACCATTAGCTTCGACAGCTGTTAACCATAATCCGAAATTTAAATGAGGCTATTTCTAAAGTCCAGTGTTTTGATAAATACTTTGTGCGGTTTTAGAAATTCATGTGGAATGATTATTTTAAGTGTGTCACTTTTGAGAAGAATATTGTATGTTTTCTATGACATTTGATAAGGACGAACTAAGTATGGTTCTTGTCATCAAGTGTGAAACCATTCCAAATTGACACATAGAAGAGTCTCTTTTTTCCAATCCGTCCATTTGTAGAAGCGGGATTTGAGTTAATTTCCCAAAGGGTGGATGATATTGGGTCCGATCACCATTCTCCAGACAATAAATCTGCTTTCTTTAGGGGATAATGTAGTGAGTAGATGATCACATTTTCCAATTGCAGGAGGTCCAAGACTCATTGTATTTCTTTGTTCTTAATCTCAGTTGGGATGGCAAAAATGGCTTCAATATTGAAACAGTCATTTTAGTAGAGAATGGTGGCGACATGGAGAGGTGTTAGATGGCAATTCCAAAGCTCAATACCTCGGCCGCCAATAATGGAATGGTAATACTCAAACCTATACAGTAGGCCCGAATTGGAGGCAGCACAGATATATCAGAAGGACTGAAGAAAGTAGTAGAGATAGGAAGGACAAGACAATGAAGAGATCTCAAAACAAAGATGAGAATTTTTAAATTGTAGTTTTGCGAGCTAAGGGGAGCTTGTTTGAGTTTTGGCTGAATAACCAGTTGCTGGAGATTGTGTGTGCACACTCACCGTGATTCATTTAAACAAAATATGCATTTGCTGTAAGATTTTGGATTGTGCCAAAGGTGGTAATGACTAAGCTAACAAATGGCGGCACAGCGGTTAGCACTGCTGCCTACGGCGCTGAGGACCTGTGTTCGATCCTGGCCCCGGGTTATTGTCTGTCTGGAGTTTGCACATTCTCCCCGTGTCACAACACAAAGATGTGCAGGGTAGGTGGATTGGTAACACTAAATTGCCCTTAATTGGAAAGAGAAATGATTGGGCACTCTAAATTTATTTAAAAAAAAGACTAAGCTAACAAATGAACAATGGTCATTTGGGAAGGTATTGGATTTGCCACATATGGAACCATCTCAGAGTCTTCAAGAACTAAATGCCGAGCTTAAACAACCCAATAAAATAATTCAATGCAGCCATTTTGCGAGCTCTCACCTCTCTTTCTCTTTTCCTCTCTGGACTATCTTCTGATTTATTAATTTGAATTCAAATAGGCACCAGAGAGGATCTCACGCCAACTCCAAGCTCAGACTCTGCTCCAATCCTCGGATGGACACTTCTGATTTTGAGGCAACATGTGAGGGTGTTTTGGAGGCACTTTCCTCAATCTACCATTTTAAGATGCTGAGGCCCACAGCTGGACCACTGGAGGGACCCACTCGATCCATCCAGGGGGCAAAGATAAATAAGAATTTAAATTTTTCAGCATTTTAGGGACCAAAACACATCAGCATTTATATAATCCCAAATTGATCATTTACGTAAACAGCGTTGAGCCTTCCAAACTCCCTGGTGGCATAATATCAGCTTAATTATAATTACAATGGGTAAAGTTCAGTTGTGGCCTTATCAAAGGTTAGAATTCCTGCTACCCTGGGAACGCCCACAGATGCATCCTCCTGATATGAGTGGGTTTTTAAATTTGTTCATGGGATGTGGGAATCATTGGCTGGGCCAATTTTTATTGTCCATCCCGAAGGGCATTTTTTTTTAAGATCCACTTTCCTGTGGATCTAGAGACAGATGTAGGCCAGACCAGGTAAGGATGACAGATTTCCTTCCCTCAAGGTCATTAGTGAAGCAGCTGTTTTTTTTTACAACAATCGACAATGGTTTCACGGTCATTGTTAGACCTTTTAAATTTCAGCTATTTATTGGATTCAATTTCCACCATCTTCCGTGGTGGAATTTGAACCCGGGTGCCCAGGGTATTACTGGATCACCAGTCCCGTGACAATACCACCACGCCACCGCCTTCCCCAGAGGGTGAGCTGGGTGGAAGACCTTCTCAGAACACTCCTTACCCTGGTTTAAAGTAGAAGCTGAAATGGCGAAGAACCAGCTGGAACCAGTTTCATGCAGCAGGCAGTAAAGAAGGCCTTCTTAGCGAGAGTATTTGAGTACAGAAGCAGGGATGTCTTGCTGCAATTATACAGGGCCTTGGAGTATTGTGTGCAGTTATGGTCTCTTTATCTGAGGAAGGGTGTTCTTGCTATAGAGGGAGTGCAGCAAAGGTTTACCAGACTGATTTATGGGATGGCAGCACAGACATATAAGGAGGGATTCAGTGAGTTAGGATGATATTTACTGGAGTTGAGAAACCTATAAAATTCTCACAAGACTAAACAGGGTAGATGCAGGAAGAATGTCCAGATAGCAGGGGAGTCCAGAATGACTAAGGACACAGGGTAAACCATTTAGGATAGAGATGAGAAAGTTCTGCACCCAGAGAGTGGTGAGCCTGTGGAATTTGTTACCAAAGAAATCAGCTGAAGCTAAAACAAAGGAGTTAGGTATAGCTCTTGGAGCTAAAGGATATGGGGGGAAAGTGGGAACAGGTTACTGAGTTGGATCATCAGCCATTATCATTATGAATGGCAGAGCAGGCTCTTGGGCTGAATGGCCTCCTCCTGCTCTTATTTTCTATGTTTCTATTTCAGTCTCCAGCTCAGCTTGGCTGATCTGCCTGCTCTATGTAAAATGTACTGCTGCTGGGGCCTCCAATTTGCTTTTCGTTTTGTGATGTGATGCATATGTACCTTTATGTGTGTGTGCACATCTTAAACCGCCATTCATCACTACCACTAAAAGATATGGGGCGTGATTCTCCGTCTCGCCCGCCAGGTTTACCGGCGTGGCACGCCCCCTCCGCCACCAGAATCTTCCGTTGCGGCTGCTGGCCAATGGGTTTTCTCATTGTGGCCATCCCACGCTGTCGGGAAACCCGTGGGTATGTGTGCGCTGCCGGCGAAGCGGAGGATTCCGCCGAGGGAGAATCCCGCAGACGATATGATGTATGATCCCATAACTCTGCAGTCAGACTTCAGCAGCAGTCCTACAAGTCAGATGTATCTACTTGGCTTCTCAGTTACTATTGTATGTATCTAGCCTTATCTCCAAATAGAGAACCCACATTATTGTTTGAACAATCCTTGGAGTATGATTGATATGTTTGTGATAAATAGAAGAATGCAACAGGTGGATCCTATCATTTTTAGAGGCAAGAGCATTTTTGATTGGTTGGGTTTAGTTTTTTTCATTAAGAGAAAGATGCGATTCGCTTGGTCTCATAATAAATGAGACGAAAACAATCTGCAGTGCTATATCCTCAATCCAAACAGTAATATGATATGGTTAAATGAGTTATCTGTGACTCTGGCAGTGTAGTTGTATTACACATCGATTTTGCATCAAGGGTTCGGAGATATTAGGTTCCGTTTTTCACACTGTGTACCGTCCAATGTATAAATGGACCTCTACCTCCACTCTCTAGATTAGAATGATGACAAAAGGCAGCCAAAGGTTAGGTTTTGCTCTGAAAGACAGGTATCTTAACCTGCAGGGAGAGTGATGAAAATGGCTTTATGAGCATACTATAAATCACCCACTGTATCAACATATGATTCATTATTATAAATGTTTCGAGAAAAGTAATGGGTGGAAATTAATTTTAAAATCTTATTCTCAACTCAGTTCTGTTTGGCAGACAATGTGAATCGCACATTGAGCAATGTGGGCTGGCATGGTCGCACAGTGGTTAGCACTGTTGCTTCACAGCGCCAGGGACCTGGGTTCGATTACCGGCTGGGGTCACTGTCTGTGCGGGGTCTGCACGTTCTCCCTGTGTCTGCATGGGTTTCCTCCGGGTCCTCCGGTTTCCTCGCACAAGTCCTGAAAGATGTGCTTGTTGGGTGAATTGGACTTTTTGAATTCTCCCCCAGTGTACCTGAACAGGCGAGTGTGACGACTGTGGGATTTCACAGTGACTTCATTACAGTGTTAATGTAAGCCTATTTGTGACACGATTAAAGATTATTAGATTATTATTATTAAGTCAATCTTTGGCTACCTTCATTAAACATTAAGAAATTTCTCACAAATTAGAACGGAATGATTTAATTTTTCCATTGCACTGCTGTGACATATAGTAAGCAATGTTCAGTAAATAATTTTTCTCAATATTACACAACAATTTTTATAACTGTAAACAACATTCAGGTCTTAAAGGGTTAGAGCTGAACAGGTGATCATTAATTACTTCTGTTATGGGCCAGGGTTTAGAGAACCCCAAAGTATATCATGGAGTTCATCTGACCCACTATTTTTAATAGGTTTTGGTTATGGGGAGCACAAGGGCCCACTTTACAGGTGTGATGCAACAGAGATCTAAAAGTATTTTTAAGACAAAACAATGTTTATTCAATGAATTCAGTTAACACTTTATAAACACACAGTAAACATCTTATCAACTACAAACGCTGATATTTTCCCAAATGACAATATTCTATTGGTAACCCTTAATAACTTTCCCAACAACATCCATAAGCCCAAAACACTTCTAACAAAGACAGCAGGTTTAAATTCTCTACATAAACAGGTATTACTTTGAAATCATCAATGAGCTGAAGACATAATTTAGCTTGTGGATAGAAAGATCAATCCACACATCTGATTGGTTCACATGCAGCTCTTCATCTGAAAGCGAAACTAAACACAGAGCCAAAACCGGCTTTCAGCACAAAATGAAAGTAAAAAGCAGAGCAGAGCCCAGCTCCACCCACACACTGACATCACTGCAGCTATTTGATAAACACCCTTTTATTAAAGGCACTCTCACATGACACTTCACGCTCCAGGTATGGAGCTTCACATTCTGGGATACACACATTGGGAATTTGAACATGCAGGCCTGGCACAAGTAGGGAAGATGCCTGTTTTGAAGGAAATAGAAATGTAACTTAGCAGAATAGGAGGTGAAGATGGAAGAAAGGAACTGCAAAGGAAAAGCTGCATAAATGTTTAAACCTATTTAATTCTGATTGAGTGTTTTCAACATTCAGGCTCCTCCTGAATAATACATGAGATGAATTTGAGCAGTGTTCCCATGGCTCAGACGAGAGAACTCTTGTCTTCAATCCATTGGTTCAAACTACACTGACGTAAGTCTCCATGTCCCGTTTTACAATGTTTCGCTTTAATGAAGCCTGTATTCTCATTTAGCCTCACGAGTTTGTTTTAAAGTCGTATTGCTCTGGGTCGGAATTCTCCATTTGGGAGACAAAGGGCACCATTTAACCACCACATTGCGGCCGGCACGGATCTGGGAGCGCTGGTTAGATATTGGGAAAGGCCAAAATCGAGGGGCTCGATTTAACAGGAAAAAAAGGAGTCCCGTTTTTGGCGTGTTTAGCAGGTTGTTTCTCGGTGCTTGCAATGTCGGAACAACCCCACTATCAAACAGGACTCATTTTATTTCGGCTTCTGCAAGGAACACCCCACTGAGGCTGCACGTACCTTCATTTCCCGATCGACGAGCTCAACCCGTCAGTGAAGGAAGAGATCGGGGTGCCATTTTCAAATGCCGCCCTGATCTCCCTGATTCTTGGGCCCCCCCAACTATGGCCCCCGGAGCCCCAAATGCCCCAATCTACCTGTTAGAAGGTCCTCGAGCCCACCCTCACCCCATCTCATATGGGCAGGGCACCCAGATCCAGTCCCTGGAATTGCCAACCCCCCCCCCAGCTATGCATCTTGGCATATCCAATCTGGCACTCTGGCAGTGCCCCGACCAACCTGGCGGTGACACCCATGCACCCTGATAGTGTCAGAGTGGCATTGCTGGGGTGCCCAGGGGGCACTGCCATGGTGCCAGTCTACCAGTGGCAAGGATCTGGGATGGTAGTGGGAGCGCCAGGATACCACCCTGCCCAGACCCCCCACCACACAGGGGCCTCCGATAGCCTGGGAGACCCCCGCTCCCTCAGGTGCCCTTATGCCTGGTCCACATTTATGTAGACCAGTGCTGAACGGCGGCATGGTGAGGACTCCCAGAAGCGGGCGTGGATCTCAGGCCTCGGGAGAATCCGACGCTGACACATTTAAGCGAGCTCAACTGCTCACTTAAATATGTAAATCTGGATCCTGCCTAGAGAGGATGTGCATCGTTGACTTCAGGAAGCAAAGTACTGGACACACCCCTGTCTGCATCAATGGTGCCGAGGTGGAGCTGGTTGACAGCTTCAAATTCCTCGGTGTGCACATCACCAAAAATCTGTCCTGGTCCATCCACGTCAGTGCTACGACCAGGAAAGCACAACAGCGCCTATACTTCCTCAGGAAACTGAGGAAATTCGGCATGTCCACCAACCTTTACAGGTGCACCATGGAAAGCACCTTATCTGGCTGCATCACAACCTGGTATGGCAACTGCTTGACCCAAGAAACTACAAAGAGTCATGAACACCGCCCAGTCCATCACGCAAACTCGCCTCCCATCTATTGGCTCTGTCTACACCTCCCGCTTTAACCGCTTCACCATTGGCACCTTTATACCTCGGAACTGAGCTCTGGAATTCCCTCCCTACCCCTCCACTTAACTACCTCCCTCTCATCCTTTAAAATGCTCCTTAAAACCTATCACTTTGACCAAGTCTTTAATCACCTATCTTAATATTCCTTTGATGGTAAATATTATTATGTCATATGCTCTAGTATGTTTTATCAGGTAATATGTGCTATATAAATGCAGGTTTTTGGTGTTGGAGCACAAATCATCATATTTGCCATTTATCAATATTAAAATACTGCATTTTTCAGAAAATGTCCATGTAAATATAGGACAGCTGACAGCTCAACTCATCCTCCATAATTATTATTTGAAGAGAGTTAATACTACCTTATCTAATACAAGCTGTGCTCACATGTCTTCAAACTGACAAGTGTCGGCACATATTTGCAGTGTTTGATATATCACTGAGGGCACAAAACAATGATACCAAGGGTGGCCACATAGGAGGTTGGCGGGTAAAAAGCAAAATAGCGAATGCATCTTGGCTTTTAATATTTATATGCACTCATTTCTCTAAAGCATTTCCAATGTAGGTAATGAATATTTTATTTGCATTGCCACAATATGATCCATGTGGCTTTAAGACCAGAACAGGACGTCATGTGGGTTTTGAAATTAAAATACAATTAGTGTAATAATTTGCCAGATATGCTGCCAGTTGATCTAATCAATCAGCTATCTCCCATCTGTGGCCTGCTTTAAACTGTTTCTGGCTTTCACTTATTCATTTCTTCGGTTTGGGTGTGATGATAGCTGCTGAGTGTGAAGAAAAGCCAACACGACCCGAGTTCAATAATGAGGTGCTAATCACGCATTGCCCAACAAGAGGAAAACAACTCCTCCTGTGTACCTACAAGCCTGTGAAACACCGCTTTCTGCCCAGAAATTGTTGAGAATGCAAGCAAGAATTCCTGCTTTGTTGAATAGTCAGAAGACTTACAACAAAGTCCAACAGGTTTGTTTCGAATCACTAGCTTTTGGAGCGGAGCTCCTTCCTCAAGTGAATGGATTTGCTCTCCAAAAGTTAGTGATTTGAAACAAACCTGTTGGACAACGCAGAGCCTGGCTGTCCTCGTTGCCTGCAGCAACGTTGCGTATTTTGCTAATAGCATGACTTGAAAATGCCTGTGCGAGTGTGAACGTTCAGTGGCGCATAGAGCCTCAGCAAACTGCAAGTTAAGATACAGGCACTGAAATTCCAGGGGAACCCGATCCTGGCAGTCCCTACCCTCTAGCGCCCACTGGAGTTTGCAGGTTCGGGAGGAATGTACTTTGCTTGAAGGTTGGCGAGCACATGCACAGTGCGGGAGCTGCTCCACAGCTCGAGAGGCCAGCTGCTTTTTGATGCGCACAAACTAAATGCTGTGGATGCTGAAGATCTGAAATTTAAAAAAAAAACATAAAACGCTGGAAAATCTCAGCCAGTCTGGACACATCTGTGGACTGGACTTTCGAGTCCAGTGTGGCAATTTCTCAGACCATTCTGGTTGGGGAGGTGGGGGGGGGGGGTTCTGATCTATGTTGACCAAAAAAAAAATTCTGGCCATTTTTCTGGGGATTCAAGGTGTCTCTGTAGGGTTCACCTCTGGGGGCTGATATACTGTATCTCACTTGCCACGGGTTTTAGTCCTGTGATATTTTTAATTGTCCTGTGATGTTTTTAATTCTCAGTAACCCATGGAAACTCAGCAGTTTTAAACCTATTTTGACCAGCAGCAAATTGATGCAGTCCTTTAATTCCCAATAGAGTAATAGATTCTTAAGTAGTCATATGTTTTGGATATAATGTTGAAGGATCCAAAATCAAAGTGTGTGTGATTAAGGAACTCTGATGTACTGTTGCTGCAAAGTATAATTACTGAAAAAGATCAGATCGTGATTAATAATGTATTTAATCTGTCATGAACAAGAATCTTTAATTACTTTGTTTCCCTTAATAGTCTGAATATCATTGCCATTATAAGTGACTTTGTCAACAGTTAATGGTGAGGTTACAGCATTTGCTGTGATCGTTATAACTTAGAATGTCCTCGTGAACAACTCTCTGATCGGTTTTTGGTGCCAGTTGAATGCTCCTGAAGGTAATGAGATGATGCTTTTCACAAATGTTTGAACACTGAGAGATTTCATTTGATGTCAGTTGATGACAATGAGATCAGTTGATTGCTACTTTGGATGTCAAATGCTGGCTGACTGATTGTTTCTGAGCATAAATGATATCACATGATGGCTAAATGAACGTTTCTGAGTGCAAACGAGTGAAAATTATTTCAGATGATTTTTTCCAGTGTTTGATAGACTAGAGAATTTGCTTAAATTTTATGGACCAACAATTCCAATGTTCCAGCAGGATTCCCGTAGAAGAAGGAACAACCTGTATCTCTCTGTCGCATCTTTTATTGCTTCAGGATGTTCCAAGTCACTTTGCAGCCAGTGAAATACGTTTGAATGGTAGTCGCTGCTGCAATGTTGGAAAAATAGCAATTAATTTGTGCGCAGGTAGCTCCCACAAGCAGCAAAGTTATAGTGATCAGATATTCTCCATTAGTTGAGATGATTTTTTTTTTAGGGATAAATCTTGGCCTGGACACAAGGGAGAACCCCCCTCCTATTCAGCAAAATGGTCCGATGGAATCAACCCAAGAGGGCAGATACGGCCTTGATTCAATGCCTCTTTTAAAAAATATTTAGAGTTCAGAAGGAAGCCATTCAGTCCCTCATGTCTATAATGGCTCTCAGCAACTCAAAGACTTGGCGTCCACAGCCTTCTGCGGTAAGGTGTTCCACAGATTCACCACCCTCCGGAGAAATTCCTCCTCATCTCTGTTTTAAAGGATCATCCCTTCAGTCTGAGGCTGTGCCCTCGGATTCTAGTTTCTCCTATTAGTGGAAACATCCTCTCCATGTTCTCTCATCTAGGCCTCAGTATACTATAAGTTTCTGTAAGTTTCAATGAGATCCCCCTCCCCACTCCGGGAGGTCATGGCGTAGTGGTATTGTCACTGGACTAGTAAACCAGAAACCTGGAGTCATGCTCTGATGACCCGGGTTCAAATCCCACCACTGCAGATGGTGAAGTTTGAATTCAATAAAAATCTGGAATTAAAAATCTAATGATGATCATGAAGCCATTATCAACTGTCATAAACCTCATCTGGTTGACTAATGTCCTTTAGGGAAGGAAATCTGTCGTCCTTACTTGGTCTGTGTAGGACCGTTTCTAAGGCCTGAGTATTGAGCCAGCTTTCACGTGTGGTACTCCCCTTTTAGTTATGGTTCAGCCCAATACACAGCTCAACAGACACATCAACCTGGTTAAGACGGTGTTGGTATTCCAAGCTTAGTTCCGTGTACACGGAGAGAGGTCTGGATAAATGCCAAGATCAACCTGGCTAACACTGATCAAAACACTATAATTATAGGATTTTCCAAAAATCGATAACCCACCCCAGTTGGACTTGATCCAATCCTTGGAGCTGTGGCTTCTATATTATGCAGTAAAATTTACTTTAAGCAAAATGATGACTTGTGATCAGCTCATGATTTAACCCAATCTTGTCACTTGTTGTTTACCAGGATCTTGTGTCCATTCTAAAGTTGCTTTTCGGACATTCCCAACCTACGTATCACAGTCCATTCCTGTCCACCTCATTGTTAATCCAGATGCAGGAAGCCAAAGCTGGTTTCCTCTTCACACCATGGATTGTCTGGGACAGGATATTGGGGCCACTGATAAAAACTGTTTACCGAGTTGACTGTGTTATTTGCTGACCACACAATCCCGTTTGTCTCAAAAACATGAGAAAGTTAGCTAGCTTAAATACCATCATGCATTGTCGCCAATGCTTGTAACAAGGGCTTAAATGCTTGTTACTGCCATGTCCTAAAATATAGGTTTAATGGTTAATAATGATTACTGGGTATACTTTCTATGATTAATCTCAATCCTTAATAAACTAACTGATGAAGAACTATTCTAGTGTTATCCTAGCTATTCAGTTTTAAGATGTCACTCTGGATTCTCCAAAAATGGGGCTATGTCCCTACGTTGGCGTAAAAACTCTGGCGTTTCACTCCAGACACTCCTGAAAAAAATAAAGAGCAATTCACTTACCTGCAGGGGGCGAGCAGGGACCCGGGGAGGTTCACGCAGCTTTTGCTGTGGATACGGGCCCCGGCACTTCCGGTACCGAGTCCACGCATGCGCACAGCCGAACGCCCTGGCGGACTCGGACCGCGGACCAGGACCAAGAAATAAGGTTGCACTGATCTGCCCCACGCCGCTTAATATGATCCACCTGATCACTGCCCCAGCCTCCCATAAGGCCCCCCCCCCCCTCCGGTGCTGAATCTCCCCGCCCCCCACCAGGATGGCTGCGGACTGAGTCCACAGCGGCCGTGCGTGAGTCCCGACCAGTCAGACGTGGCTAGAACCACGCCGTCGGGAACTTGGCCGGTTGTGACCAGAGTATCGCTGGAAGGGCCTCTGGCAATGACCCCCCCAGCCGTGCGTCACGATTCGCAGGCGAGCGACTCTCCGGGGACCAGAGAATCATGGGAGTGGGGCTGCAGCCCCTCATCTCTGGATACCCCCTTCAGTTAGGCCTACATGTGACTCCAGAGCCACAGCAATGTGGTTGACTCTTAACGGCTCCCTTAACGGCAATTAGGGATGGGCAATAAATGCTGTCACAGCTGCGATGCCCACGTCCCATGTCCCATGAATGAACAAAAAAATGTGAACCTCCTGTGGACCCTCTCCAAGGCCAGCGCATCCTTCCTGAGATAGGAACTGCTCAAATATTCCAAATGGTGTCTGGCCAGAGCCTTAAACAGCCTAAACAGTGCATCTCTGCTCTTGTATTCTCGTCCTCACGACATGAAAGTAACATTGCATTTCCTTCCTGACTGCCAACTGCTAACATGCTATTTTTCCTCCTCCTGGGACTTCTGTGTTTTGGTAGGTGGCAGTCCGTGGGTGCCTGAAAGCAGGAAGTCAGACGTTGAAGGTCAGTATGAGGAAGAGGGTTGGGGTAGAAAACAAGAGGTCCATGGCCACACCTCAGCAGTCTGCCCATCATGCGAGATAACTGAATGATGGTGTGCCAGGAGTTCAGAAGAGGCTTAAGGCAGGAACACACAAGCATCCCCAATGTTCTGACCAGATTCCACAGGCTCTGTCACGGCCAACCCCATGATGCTCAGAGGCATCTCTGTAGGGATCAGAAGATCGGGGCGTCCTTAATTTTCATAGGCTCTGTTTTGCTCTATTCCACTGTGTGTCACCTTGTCCTGCAAGAGAAAGGGCAGGAATTGACTGATTGTGTCGCACTGTGGGTGATATTCCTGCCATTGCAAATAGCAGGAGGTACATGGATACAGTGAGATGCTTCACCAGCCATTCTCTGAGCCCTATTGATGATGAAATTCATGAGGATTACCTTACCTTAGATTTCCCTTCCTTTCTTCATTGTGGGTAAATCCTCCATTACGTTATGTGTGCCGATGGCAATGGAGTCTTGTGGAGGGATCGTTGTCTGGTCCAGTTGATGATGGATCCTTTGTCTCTGGTGTTTGGTATTTCTGCTGAGTGGTCCTTTTGTGCTCTCCCTAAATTGGAGGTCAATGGAGTTGGGTAGGTCTTTGATTTCTGATATTCCAGTGGGCACTTGATTCCAAGACATGCTAGTGGGACTCAGGCATGGTGTCTAGAGTGTGTGAAGCCCAAACATTCAACATATTCAATCCACTGCTGGAATCTAGCTGAATCAAAAGACTCAAGCAGGACGTTCGCCATTTCAAGGCTGCCTGACCGATTGTTATGGCGGCGCAGATCCTGGACGTATTCTTCCCAGAGGCTCCAGGGGATGCTCGTGTTAGTAACAGCGGTAAGAAAACCAAAGAACAGAGGATAACAATTTTCCTCTGGATTCCCAATAAGAGCCCCAGTCAGGTTGGCTTTAAAGATCTGGTACGTTATAATATTTGCGTGCCCTCCTGTATCAATCTTAAATGGGATCAATTCTCCATTTATTTTTAATAGACAGTCCACTCCTTAATTATCTTTGAGAGTATATTTACTGATCTTTCCTTTCGATCCAGTAAATCAATCCAAGTGATAGCTTCTATCATGAAGGTATCCGAAAGCGAATATGGTGAGTAATCCTCTCTATCCGCTATGATGTTGGATTTTTTGCGACACAGTAGCACAGTGGTTAGCACTGTCGCTTCACAGCGCCAGGGTCTCAGGTTCAATTCCCGGCTTGGGTCACTGTCTGTGCGGAGTCTGCACGTTCTCCCTGTATCTGCGTGGGTTTCCTCTGGGTGCTCCGGTTTCCTCCCATATGTCCCGAAAGATGTGCTGTTAGGTAATTTGGGCATTCTGAATTTTCCCTCCCGTGTACCCGAACAGGCTCCGGAATGTGGCAACTAGGGGCTTTTCACAGTAACTTCATTGCAGTGTTAATGTAAACCTACTTGTGACAATAAAGATTATTATTATTATTTTCTGCACTCTGTACACTTTGGATCCATCTGCAATCACTATAGGACTTTTAAAATTTGGTTACTGGAACAATTGCTGATAATTGATACTGTGCTACGAAGTGGTTCAGTTTGCCACAATTTGAACAATGTTTCCCTCTCGCCGGACAATTTTTGTGACTGTGGGTGTGTCCACAGCGTGTGCACATCATCACACTTGTGATGTCATTCTCAAAATGGCTGCTGGCCGTTGTACGCAATTTTCTTTGCTGCGATGCAGCATTAATGGTGTCAGCCACGTTTCCCGATTTCACGCTCTTTTCCTCAGCCACGCATTCGACACATTCGCTCGATGCCTGCTCGCTGGCCTTACACATATTCATAACGTCTGCAATCGACAAAACCGGTCTTCTTAACACTTTCTTGCACAGCCGTTCATCATTTATTCTGAATACAACTTTTTCTCGCAGCATAGACTTGGAGGCTGAGGAAAAATTACCGGACTGCGCTCGCAGCTTTAGAGCTGTGATGAATGAATCTACAGACACTCCTCGGAACTGCAGCCGCTTTTTTAACATGTAGCACTCAGAATTTCTTCAAGATTCGTAATCTCCGTAGCACCATGCTATATTTATTTATATCCTCTTCTGCACTGAATTCAAATGAATTAACGAGCTCCAATACTTACGGTCCAGCCAAATTTAGTAGCAGTACTATTTTGCGTTGGTCTGAGGCATTTTCAAACTCAGAAGCAGAAATTAAAACTTCAAACTGTTGCTTAAAGAAAGCCCAGTTCTGGCATAGTTTACCGTGTGTCTTGACACCGTGTGTTTAGGCTTCAAGAGACCTTCCATCTTCTGATCAGTCTTTACCGTTGATTTTTTCTGAGTTGTAGCTTCTGGATTGCTTCTTCAATCTCCAATGCTATTCTAACCTAGTCTAAATGCTGTTTCTTTAAAGAAATAAACTCCTGGTACCATGTGGTGATCTTTGTGTTGCTTATTTTAGCATGGTTGGCGTAGTGTTCACAAAGACCACATAATAGCTTTTAACTTAAACAAAGCTATCATTTTATTTACTACTAAACTGGGATTCAACACTTAGTCCTTAAGAATACACAACTGATCAATAACATTTAACTTCACTCATGTACTGCTACTCTCATTACTGGTATAAACTTTAATCTAACCTTACTCACACTACCTGCTTTTTTGACCTTCACAAGCTATCCTGCATCCACTCCTCCCCTAAGGTCTAGCATCACTGCCTTATGTAGTTGTATCTGCAGCTCCCTCTAGTGGCTACTCTTGACACTACATTAACCCTTGTAATGCTGATAGTTATGATGATACCACAACTCTCACCTCACCCCTCTGGAAATTAGCTTCTACGTCACATCCATAGTGGGGATTGCCTGTAGTGAACTCTGGTGCCAATCTGGCGGATCTCAAATTGAACATCATTTAGCAAGTAATTGGGGATAAATGATGCTTGATAGCACCATCGATGACTTCTTCCAACACAGTGCTAGTGATTAAGAGTAGGCAATTGCCAAGTTCGATTTGTCCTACTTTTGCACATAGGATGCACATGGGTAATTTTCCACATTGCCTTGCAGTGTAAACTTCCAACCCTGACCTGAGTCATTTGGGAGAGATGGAAAATGTCAGAAGCCCATACCTGTCAAGGCTAACCATAAATTTACCTCAGTATCGGAGGTTTGGTTCATCGTGTATTGCGGTTGTGGTTGGTTGGGGGGGGGGGGTCAAAAATGTCATCATTCATTATGCGCACTATCCTTTACCTATTAAGCACTGATAACTCGGCAACAGTAAATCATAAACCCAAGACACGTGTGTCCATGATATAACATTTAAATTACTATTCTATCAAGCATACTTAAAACGCCTGGCTATGAGGTGCAATACTTCATTATGGAATTAGAAAAAGAATGGTTGATTATATAATGCAGTCGATAACAATTCGGGAATACCCTAATGGGTATGAAGATGCATGTATGCGTATATGATTAACCAAAGGGTTCTGTGGGAAACAGTTAGGTCAATAGTCAGTGTTCAGAACACAATTACCCTGCAGCTAAAGCAAACCTTTGCAGAACAGGACGTGAGGCAGAAGTGCCTCGGTACGCAAATGTTGCGATTCATTTTTTTGAAAAGCCACAAGGCAGATTATTTCTTTGTGAGTGTTGAATTTGTTCAAAGTAAAGGGCATTTGTCAACAAATCTGCATTGTGGTGTCGGCAGATTCAGTGCATACTCTGACTAGTGTGGAGTCTTCCTCTCTGTTATATAGTGTAATGTGCTTGAAGCATCTGCAAGGAATTAGGTCACTGTTATTCACATCCAGTACTGAAAAATAATCTTCTTGTGGGACCAGTTAGCAGCGGTTCCTCCAGTTTTCGAAGGAACCTTGCATGACTTTATATTTATCAATGATCAGTAAAAACAATCTTATAAAAAAAAATCCAACATTACACCTAATATACTTAAAACGAAAATATATTGTATGTGTGCAGAATGAACAGATTGAATGGTATTTTAAGTTGCGCTTTTAACAGCTCCACGGATTTCCTTATATCAAATACACAATATTAGTAATATTCTTGCAGTCAGTCAAAGTATAATGGGGTTCTACCAATTCCAGTTTTTTCATAATAGCTTGGCCCAACAAACCTTCTTCACAATTTCAAAACAAAACTTGATAACATGCCCAGTTTACTATATTCTTAACACTAGCGCTGGACCCCCACCAGGCCCATTTGAATACAGACACATTCCTTTAACTGAATGCAGCTTCACTTCCCACACAAGTAGTAATGCATTTTGTGCTGCCACTTTTTTTTTCTGTGAACTATTACTTGTTTGTAAATAGGAGTGGACTACCAAATTTCATCAGAGCCTCAACTAGATTTAGCTCACTACGTACACGTGTAAAATTAAACATGAGTTTGTACTTAACGGCAAGCAGTTAGTACTTTATTAAAATGTTTATGTACGGGATAGTTCACAGAATAGAATCACTATTGGGCCATTCAGCCCATCGTGTCTGCACCGACCCTCTGACTCTACCAAGGCCCTCGCCCCCACCTCATCCTCATAACCCAGTAACCCCACCAAACCTTTTGGACACCAAGGGGCACTTTAGCATGGCCAATCCACCTAACCTGCACATCTTTGGACTGTGGGAGGAAACCGGAGCACCTGGAGGAAACCCACGCAGATACAGGGAGAACGTGCAGACTCCGCACAGACAGTCACCCAAGGTCGGAATTGAACCCGGGTCCCTGGCGCTGTGAGGCAGCAGTGCTAACCACTGTGTCGCCCACGGTGAATGTAGTGAATATAAACCTCGGGATGAAGCTAAAATACATTACATTACATTAAAGAATGGTGCATGGAATTCTAAATATAGACCATTACAAATCAATCCCAAGCCAGCTAAATAATGGCAACTATTCAGTGGTCTCAGCATTTTTGATTTTACCACGATCATTCAGCAGTGACCCACCTTTATCTAAAGATCTATTTGGCACATTCCTTTAATTACTAGTCTGGAAATGAAACTGATTAGGAAAATGTTAAATTCAAATAATTTGCAAGGCAAACCAACCTGATATTTGATTTGAACTATAAGGTAGGAAAATAAGTTATGGTTTCCAGTTAAGTGAAGATTTCTCAAAAACGTGCGTTTCAATGTTTCCAAGCTTCAAAGGGTAAGGAAAATAGTTAGCACCTTCACTTCTCAATGTGGCCACTAGAGGGAGATCTCCGCAGTGAAGAAGGTAGCTGGCAGAAGCAGTTTATACCTATCTCCGAACGACCAAATACTGAGTACCATTGAAGATGACCTTGAGAATTTCATTACCCCCCAAGTAACAGACCACCTGCTATGCCTGGATGTGGAGGTGGCGGGAACAGGATATAAATCATTTTAAATACAAAGACATGCTCAAAGGTAAGTGCCACTACTAGTTTACATATTTACAAACAATTATATAGAGCTTTTCAGCTCAGAAACACTGCATTTACCACAAGGGTCTCCACAAGAGTTTGTGCATTACCTCAACCACCTTCCTCCTTACTTCATTTCATCCTTTCTCCATAATCACCTTTTTTTTGCATCATGCACTTATCCAGCTTCCCTGTCCTCAACCCATCCGGTATTGAGTTCCACATACTCTTCACTCTCTGAACAAAGGAATCTTTTTCCTCAATGTCTTATTGGCTTTATTTATGATTATCTTTTGGCTGGGACTTTTCCAATCGCACCCACTGCAGGACCTGAAATTCCCATCCAAAGTCAACGGGCCTTGGACTGATCGTTCAAATTTTCCATCCGGCCCACGATGATTCCCCTTACCTTTTGGCCCCGGTTTTAGATTCTCCCACAGTGGATAAAGCGGGGAATGGGCCTGACTGGGCCTGAATATGGACTGAACTCCATAGGATAAAGGGCCACATAATGACAGTATGATTCGATGACTATCTTCTCCATGTCCTAATCTAGCAAACTCTTCCATGATCATGGGTCTCTATCAGATCATCTCTCTCTTTTCGAGAGAGTCCCTGGCTGTTCAGTCTGTCCTTCATTGAACTGATGATAAGATGTGGTATTAACATGTGAAACTTCAACACTTTTGTATTGAATAAGTATATTCACGGTAACACGGGGCAACATGGTAGCATGGTGGTTAGCATAAATGCTTCACAGCTCCAGGGTCCCAGGTTCGATTCCCGGCTGGGTCACTGTCTGTGCGGAGTCTGCACGTCCTCCCCGTGTGTGCGTGGGTTTCCTCCGGGTGCTCTGGTTTCCTCCCACAGTCCAAAGATGTGCAGGTTAGGTGGATTGGCCATGCTAAATTGCCCGTAGTGTCCTAAAAAGTTAAGGTTAAGGGGGGGTTGTTGGGTTACGGGTATGGGGTGGATACGTGGGTTTGAGTGGGGTGATCATGGCTCGGCACAACATCGAGGGCCGAAGGGCCTGTTCTGTGCTGTACTGTTCTATGTTCTAAATGTCCCTTAAAATAGCAGCTCAAGGAATTGGATATGAATATGTTAAGTGTTCGTTAATATCCAGGCTCACTGTTTATCAGATTATTTGGAAGGTAAAATAATAAATAATAATTTTGGAAGATGCATTAAATTTAAGTTTAAAAAAAGGATATTGGCACGATTCGGCAGATTGCAGTTAAAGTCCATTGAACGGCACATTTAGCAGCATTGAGAAACATCCCACTATTTAAAGTCACTTTTGCCGCTTTTTTTTGGCCTTGGGGATATTTTCTTCATCAAAGCTGCAATTAAGGTAAACGTGCTGCAGGCGAGCTTTGTCTGGCTGCCCCAATCTCCCCCTCTCCCCTTTTCACAGCCCTCACCCCCTCCCCAACATTGGGGAAGCTTCCTGTTACCCCCCTCACCTTCCTTCTACCTGCCGAGGCTTCTCCGATCCCTGGCAATGTCAACCTGGTACTCAGGCATCCTGGCACTGCCAAAGTGCCCGGGGGAGAGCCAGGGTGCCACCCCGTCCTGTCCCCGGATACCTGGGGGGTCTCCAATGGACCAATACTAAACGGCACCCTGGCGAGTTCTCCCAGGTGCGGCTGTTGAGTCCTGGGCACCGGGTGAATCCAGCAAATGTATATTCAATTGAGCCGTACGACTCGCTTAAATAAGTTGATCCCCACAGCAAGTCGAGCACAATGAGGCCTCTGAATCGTGCCCATTCATAAAAGGAAACAAAATCATTTCACGAGAACAGTATTAATTCAGCACCAAATCTTTCCCACCCACCAACACATTACATTAAATCGAATATCTTTCTGTTCAAAGTACCCATTGGATTACCTACTTACAACCAACGATTTAAAATGCTTTGACCCTGGCATTGACCAAGAATGTAAAATTGTTTTCATACAGGGAAATGTGACTTTATTTTGGCTAATTTAATTTGAAGAGATGATGGTTTTTCTTGCGCTACATAACATAAGTTAGCATGCAGGTACAGCGAGCAATTATGAAAGCAAATGGCATGTTGGCCTTTATTGCAAGGGTGTTGGAGTACAAAATTAACTCAGCAGTTTTGCTGCATTTGTATAGGGCTTTGGGGAGGCCATACCTGGAATACTGTGTGCAATTCTGATCTCCATTTTTAAGGAAGGATATACTTGCAATGGAGGTAATACAATACATCCTGGGAGGAGAGGATTGGCCTATGATGAGAGACTGAATAAATTGTGTCTTATTCTCTGGAATTTAGAAGAACGAGAGGTGATCTCATTTTAATATCCAATATTATGAAGGGGCTTCACAGGGTACATCCTGAGATGTCGAACAACAGGGTCACTTTTGGGATAAGGGATCAATCATTTGGGATTGAGACGAGGATCAATTTCTTCACTCAAAAGGTTGTGAATTTTTGGATTGCCTCCCCAAGAGATTCTGTGGAGCAATGCATAGGGCATTGAACTTCGAGCAGCTCTGACAGGGTTCAAAGGTCCTGGTAGGGTTGCTACTTCTTGCAGCAATAGTCAGCCAGGGAATATGTTGCCGTACTGTAACCCAGAGGTCTCGACTACAGCTCTGGAGGCATGACACCAGGAGTAATTCACGTTCAGAGCTGGAGTGCTGTACGTTCACACCTGGAATACTGCACATTCACACGTGCAGAACTGCACATTCACACCTTGAGTAATTCACATTTACACCTGGAGTAATTCACATTCACATCTGGATTATTGCACATTCACACCTGGAGTAATTCACATTCACACCTGAAGTGCTGAACTTTCACACCTGGAGTAATTCACATTAACACCTGAAGTGCTGAACTTTCACACCTGGAGTAATTCACATTCATGCCTGGAGTGCTGCACATTCACACCTGAAGTGCTGAACTTTCACATCTGGAGTAATTCACTTTCACACCTGAAGTGCTGAACTTTCACACCTGGAGTAATTCACATTCACACCTGGAGTGCTGCACATTCAAACCTGGAGTGCTTCACGTTCACACCTGGAGCACTACACGTTCACACCTGCAGTAAATCACATTCACACCTGGAGTGCTGCATGCTCACACCTGGAGCACTGCACATGCACATCTGGAAAACTACACATTCACATCTGGAGTACTGCACGTTCACACCTGGAGTCCTGTACGTTCACACGTGGAGTACTGCACATTCATATCTGGAGCACTGCATGTTCACACCTGGAGTACTGCCATTCACACCTGGAGTACTGGGAGCAGTTCTGGGCACCATGCATAGATCATAGAATTTACAGTACAGAAGGAGGCCATTCGGCGCATCAAGTCTGCACCGGCCCTTGGGAAGAGCACCCTACTTAAGCCCAGGCTTCCACCCTATCCCTGTAACCCAACATCACCTTTTGGACACTAAGGGCAATTTAGCATGGGCAATCCACCTAACCCACACATCTTTGGGCTGTGGGAGGAAACCGGAGCACCCAGAGAAAACACACGCAGACATGGAAGAAAGTGCAAACTTCACACAGGCAGTCACAAGAGGTCGGAATTGAACCTAGGACCCTGGAACTGCGAGGTAGCGGTGCTAAACACTGTGCTGCCCGATTTGGAAGATATGTTAACCTTTGAGAAAGTGCAGTATAGGCTTACCAGATGATAACTGAACTCCAGGCGTTAAAATAACAAGGAGTGATGACACAAACTAGCTCCGTATTCCCTGCAATTTTGAAAGTTGAGGGGGATTCAATTGAAATTTTCAAGAAACTAAGGTGATGGGGCCGATGGAGTGAAGCTCTTTCAGCTGGTTGGGAAGTAAGGATTAAGGTGTGTTGTTTAAAAATTACAGCCAGACCTTTCATGAATGGAAGTAGAAACGATTATACACAAAATAGAATGGTAGAAGTTTGGAACTCTCTTCTGCAAACAGCAGTTAATGGACGATCATTTCTTCACTTTAAAACTGAGGTTACTAGATTTTTGTTATCGGGGTACTGAGGGATGTGAAGCAAAAGTGGGAATATGGGGTTAGGTTGCAGATCAGACTTGATCACACTGTGCGGTGGAACAGATCTGAGGCAGTAAATGGAGGATAGTGTTGGAGGATAGTGTTCCTCCACCCTACCATCACCATCAAGCAAAGAGATCAACCCTGATTTAATGAGGAATATAGGCAAACATGCCAGGAGCAGAGCAAGGTGTACCTAAAAATGAGGTACCAAGCGTGATCAAGCTACAATATAGAGTTACCTGAACGCTAAATGGCAGAAGCATCATATTAGCGACAAAGCTAAGTGATCCCACAAATAATGGCTTAGATCCGAGGTCTGCAGTCCTGCCGTATCCAGTCGTGAATATCGGAGAATAATAACAAAGTAATAATAATCGCTTATCGTCACAAGTAGGCTTCAGTGAAGTTACTGTGAAAAGCCCCTAGTCGCCACATTCTGCTGCCTGTTCGGGGAGGCCGGTACGGAAATTGAGCCCGCATTGCTGCCTTGTTCTGCATTACAAGCCAGCTGATTAGCCCACTGTGCTAAACCAGCCCCAACAATCAATGGAGAGGAAGCTCCAGGATGCACTCCCAGTCTAGGTGATGGCAGAGCCCAGCGTGTTGGTGCACAAGGCAAGATTGAAGCTGTTGCTGCCGTCTTCAGCTGGAAGTGCCAAGCGAATGACCCATCTCGGTATCCTTCTGTGTGTTGGTAAGCATTGTGATTGGTAAGTAAAATCCTTATTCCTTTCACTTATTCATTATTTGATATTCTATTTGTAATCAGTTAAGTTAAAGTGTAAAAATGGCAGGAGATCCCAGACCCGTGTTATGCTCCTCGTGCTCAATGTGGGAGTTCAGGGACACGGCCGATGCCCCTGACTCCTTCATGTACGGGAAGTGTGTCCATCTGCAGCTCCTGTTAGACCGCATGACGGCTTTGGAGCTGCGGACGGACTCACTTTGGAGCATCCGCGATGCTGAGGAGGTCATGGACAGCACGTTCACGTCACACCGCAGATTAGGATTGGTGAGGGAGACAGGGAATGGGTGACCAAAAGACAGAGAAAGAGCAGGAAGGCAGTACAGGTGTCCCCTGCATTCATCTCCCTCCAAAACAGGTATACCGTTTTGGATACTGTTGGAAGCTTTGGAGAAATATCGGGAAAGTAGGAAAAATCTCAAACCCGCAATAAAGAGGGCTAAAAGAGGTCATGAAATATCTTTGGCTAACAGGGTTAAGGAAAATCCCAAAGCCTTTTATTTGTATATAAGGAGCAAGAGGGTAACTAGAGAAACGATTGGCCCACTCAAAGACAAAAGAGGGAATTTATGCGTGGAATCAGAGGAAATGGGTGAGATTCTTAATGAGTAATTTGCATTGGTGGAATTGCAGGTGGCAAGGAGGACTGTCAGAGAATATAAAAAAATATAGGTAGATTGGAGAGTTGGGCAGAGAAATGGCAGATGGATTTCAATCCAGGCAAATGCGAGGTGATGCATTTTGGAAGATCTAATTCAAGAGCGGACTATATGGTCACTGGAAGAGTCCTGGGGAACATTGATGTACAGAGAGATCTGGGAGTTTAGGTCCATTGTACCCTGAAGGTGGTAACGCAGGTCGATAGAGTGGTCAAGAAGGCATACAGCATGCTTGCCTTCATCGGACGGGATATTGAGTACAAGAGTTGGCAGGTCATGTTACAGTTGTATAGGACTTTGGTTAGGCCACATTTGGAATACTGCGTGCAGTTCTGGTCGCCACATTACCAGAAGGATGTGGATGCTTTAGAGAGGGTGCAGAGGAGGTTCACCAGGATGTTGCCTGGTATGGAGGGTGCTAGCTATGAAGAAAGGTTGAGTAGATTAGGATTGTTTTAGTTGGAAAGACGGAGGTTCGGGGGGGACCTGATTGAGGTCTACAAAATTATGAGAGGTATGGACAGGGTGGATAGCAACAAGCTTTTTCCAAGAGTGGGGGTGTCAATTACAAGGGGTCACGATTTCAAGGTGAGAGGGGGAAAGTTTAAGGGAGATGTGCGTGGAAAGTTTTTTACGCAGAGGGTGGTGGGTGCCTGGAACGCTTTGCCAGCGGAGGTGGTAGAGGCGGGCACGATAGCATCATTTAAGATGCATCTGGACAGATATATGAACGGGCGGGGAACAGAGGGAAGTAGATCCTTGGAAAATAGGCGACAGGTTAAGATAAAGGATTTGGATCTGCCCAGGCTGGGAGGGCCGAAGGGCCTGTTCCTGTGCTGTAATTTTCTTTGTTCTTTATTCTTCTTTGTTCTGAAGCTGCCAACATCACAGATGCCAGTCTTCAGCCGATTCGCTTCACACCACATCGTATCAAGAAATGGCCGAGGGCATTGGATACTATGTGCCTTGACAACACGCCGGCATTAGTGCTCCAAAATTAGCAATGCTGCTGGCCTAGCTGTTACAGTACAGCTATAACGCTGGCATCTGACCAACAATACAGAAAATTGTCCAGGTATGTCCTGCTTGTCAAAAGCAATACAAATCTAATCTGGCCAATTGCCTCCCCATTAATCTCCTCTCAATCATCAGTAAAGTGATGGAATGTGTCCTCGACAGTGTAATCAGGCAGCACTTATTCAGCATTAACCTGCTTACTGATGCTCAGTTTGAGTTCCTCCCGGAGCACTTGGTTGCAGACCTCATTCCAGATAAGAACAAATTAAAATCCTGTTCCCTACAACCTGCAGCTGCAAAGACAGACTTGCATTTATATGGGGCCTTTCATGACCACAAAACATCCCATAGTGCTCTACGGTCCCTGAGGTACTTCCGAAGTGTGTCACTGTTGTAATGTAGCAAATGTAAGAGCCAGTAGCGGACTGGCCAGGGTATCAGCTTGCCTGATGGCAAGTGGGCCCCTGATGAAGTGGGCCCCCTATATCAAATAAAAATGCAATAAAGAAACAAACACAGACAACTGTTTTAGTAATAAAAAGGAATAAGAAAAAAAAGAGAACAGGACACAAATAAGCAGTGCATGAAAAGGAACGAAGCAGGGGAGGTAGTGGAAGGATGTGGAATAGGGGGGCCCGGGTCGGGCATAATTAAGGAAATTCCATGTTTTCAGCAAGAGTGTGTGAATTTAAAGATAAAGTTACAATTGGTGATTTGAGATGGTCGGCAACTTCAAAGGATATCAAGCAGTAGTCTTGGTTCAGCCGGTACATCGGTCCAAGGCCCGGAGAGCCAAGAAGGGGCCCGTGAATCTCTGAAGGGCCCTTAAAAATTATAATTAATTAGATAAATAAATCTCCAACATCTTTCCTGAGATTTGTATTCTAACTTAATAAAATATAATTGTTTTTAAAAAGAGCAATACCAAATAAAAATGCAATAAAGAAACAAACAAATAATAACTCAGTGTATGAAGGAATGAAGCAGTGTTAAACGGATGTGAAAAGGAGTGGGGGGGGGGGGCTGGTTCACTTGGGTCGGACGTAGTTGGAAATCAGCAAGAGTGTGTGAATTTAAAGATAAAGTTACAGTTCGTGATTTGAGATGGTCGGCAACTTGAAAGGATATCAAGCAGTACATAGGGTCGTGAGGTCACCGAAAAGGAGAAGCGGTACCTTTGACCGTGAATCATGAGGTCAAAGATATTGAAGTGATAAGCCATGATCGGTAAACTCAAAGGGTTGCGACTTGTAACACTACACTGGTATCAAACTGGGCATGTTAACTTTGGTCGTGGGACCATTCTTAATGTCTTACTATAGTCGGACCAAACTTCTAAGTTTCAACAGTTGTCTCATTTGCTTGCTGGTGTGAACACTGGACAGCGGATGGTCTCCTCTTCTGAAGCTGCATAGACCACAGTAGTATTGACTAATGAACATAGCCTATTGAAGTGTAAGTAAGTTATTTTATATTTTTTATCAAGTAGGGGTTTATCTGGCGTTCCTTCAAGTTATTCTTGCAATCATCAATATTCATTTTTCCCAATGTGGGCTATTTTTAATTAAGTTTTTATTTCAGGAATATTACCCCTACCAGCATGGAAAAGAAAAAGCATAAATCTGGGTCACTAAAACGCAAAGAACAAAATGAAGCAGAAAGGAAGGAATCAGCCAAGCGATGCAGGCCTATTACAGAGTTTATAATACCACAAGCACAATCCACATCAATATCCAGTTCTGCAACAAATAATCAAGAAGCAAGAAACAATGCTCATGGTGATGATGCAATGACATGCGAGTTACAAGAACAGAGAAGAGCTACTTTGAATGTAGAGACAAATACAAGTGCATCCATTACTATTGATCTATTGATTGAAACATTGCAGCATCTTAAAATTGACCCCAAAAATGTTTATCTGATAGCACAGATGGCGCTGCAAGCTACCATGGCCAGTATAATGGTTTACAAAGTAAAATTACTGATGTGGCTGATCAACATGTTCATATATGGTGCTATGCCCATGTCTTGAATTTGGTGATAACTGAAACAACAAAATGTTGTGTGCCTGCAGTTTCTTTTTTCAATTTGCTCCAGAATATAGCAACTTTTGTGAAAGCATCATACAAGAGAATGGCTGTATGGATAGAAGTTGTTGGAAAACATCTAGGACAAGAAAAAATGAAACGATTAAAGCTAATTGGTGAGACCAGATGGTCAGGAAAATCCAATGCAGCAACAACTATATTTGGACTTTTGATGATGCCGCTGCCAGTACTTTCGTAAATCTATTGACATGCTTATCAATGATACAAGATTCAGAAAAGTTTGATGCAAAAACAAAACATGAAGCAAATGTTTTACTTCAAAGTCTTCTAAAGTTTGAAACCATATTGACCGCATTTACTTACTTGTATATATTTAAAACTACAACCACGTTATCAAATTATCTACAGACAAGTGATTTAGATATGTTTACTGCATGGAGTTTGGTAGATTCAGCTACAACAAAGTTGAAGGAACAGACAAGAACATTTGATAACGTTCACAGCAAGGCTTTGGAATTTGTAAATAAATGTAATGACAAGATTTCACAGATGAATATGGATGAAAATCAAACATTGGAAATTGATGTGTTGGAAACAGCATTGCCAGTTAAGAGGCAGAGGTAGAAGAAAAGAATGGCAGATGAGCTTATTGATGATGAAAGAAATTCCTCAGATTCCCTAGCTGATTTTCGAGTAAATGTGTTTAACCTAATAATGGATCGCATTGTCCAGTCACTAGAATCATGCTTTTTACAACACAAACAGTTGTATAAAGATTTGTCCTGCTTGGACCCAGCAAAGTTTAAAACTATTGCAGAGAAGGGCCTTGAAGATGAAGCATTGGAAGGCATTATTAAGCTGTTTCCACAAATCAGCAAAGATCAAGTAATATTGGAATTGTTTTCTTTTGCTTCAAACGTTGATGTATTAAAGCTATTGCTTAATGATGGTGAGAATATGGATTCCAGTTGCAACAATTGTAAAATTTGCAGCACTTGCCCATCGTATTTACTAAACATTCTGGCACCCAACAGACTTCATGACAAGATATATGATAACCTTTATGAACTTTATAAAGTCATCTGCACACTATTAGTTACTCAAGTCCAATGTGAGAGGACATTTTCAAAGCTAAAGATCATAAAGACAAGGTTAAGAAATTTGCTGTCTGAGGAGAATTTGGAATCATACATGTTGCTATCCATTGAAAAGGAATTGTTAGATGAATTGGATGCAGAGGCAATTATTGGCAGATTTGCACAATCATCTAGCGAACACAAACGATTGCTCTTAATATAGTGGACTGCATGCAATGCTCTATTGTGCTTTTGAACTATCTGTTAATGTGTAAATTGTGCAGTAAACTATTTAAAAATATCAACCAATTACTTAAAATTTAAAAAAAAATTCAATTATAACATTCTGTATTTACATTTGGTATCTACTGCCAGTAATATGTACAGTACATGTACACTGTAATTACTAAAAACTACACATTTTTTCCAGAAAAATGTTAATTGTACCCTTTTTTCCATATGTATTTTTTGAAAATGTTATTTATTCGTTATGAAAATTAAATGATAGCATTGTAGTTGTGGGTGGGCCCCCTTTTTCTCCTGGTAACCAATATTTTTAGACCCAGTCCGCCACTGGTAAGAGCCACGCGTTGAAGGACAAGCTCCCACAAACAGCAATGAGCTAATTGTCAGACAGCCATTATGTCTGGTGTTGATTGAGGGATAAATATTGGCCAAGGCACCAGGGATAAATTCTCTGCTCTTCTTTGGAATAGCACGTGGGAGGGGAAGCAAAATGATTTCGATTAAATTTATTGAAAAAGGTCTTTATATAAACTAATTTTAACAGCTCATCTGAATGATGGACATCTCCTTTGGTACAGCACTCGAGTGTCAACTTTGCTCAAGTGCTGGAATATGACTTGACTCCACAACCTCTTGAGTCAGAGGTGAGAGTGCTATGAACTGAAGCATAGCTGCAAAGGAGGATGGACTTTGCCCAAATACAGAAAAAACATAAAAATCCCCTTTACCTGGCAGTTGTGAAATGCAGAGTTGTACCGTTAAAGAACCAGGTCTTCCCCAAAGATGACACTTGAGTTCTGTAACATCACGTATAGATCACAAAAGTACAAGTGGAGTGTCTTTAATTAAAATAAAGTGATGCAAGGCTGTAAAGTGCTGAGTTAGGCCAATGAATGCTACTGCACTGGCAACGTTGGGGAAAATGTTGAGTGTGGGGCAAATCCTAACACAAGACTTGTCTCTACTGGTACATGTGGATGGCAGCCTTAAGTGAACAAAATGGACGTTGACATTTTCCATTCACTACACTGATGGGTGATTTTGCCACCAAACATCTAATGTTTTATATACTGAGTACCTGGCTGTATCTTATAACTTATATGCATTATTCAACCTGGAAGTAAATTTATTAACATTAGCATGTACACATGTGAGCTTCCTTTCCTTTTAAAGACAACACAGGGATAGGATGGGAAGTTGGGAGTTTTACAATTGGCATTGGTGCCCCTGAAAAATATTAGCCTGAGATAAGAACTGGATTACTATCAATTAACTTCTGCTGCAAGTATGTCTCTCTGTATGAACATTTGGTAAGTGTGTGTATAGGCAATGGATGAGTCGGGACAAGGTCCAGCTGCGAATCGCCTGCTGAATCTCTCAGCTCATGAAGAATGATTATTTGAATGAATTAGCCAATGATTTTGATTAAAGTTATTGAAAAAGGACTTTATAAAAACTCATTTAAAATGTAGCTGGGTGGAAATTTGTTAGAAATGTAATTAATGGTGAAAGGAAGTGTGAAGACGTTTGCGATGGTATGGGTTTAAATTTGAGCCTGCTGTCTTGATCGGCCAACCTAGCAACAGACCAGTAACCCTTACCCCAAATCTCAGTGCCAGCATCATTACCAAATTTGGAGTGGGCTGTTGGCATCTACAAAGGCACTTCAATAGTACCTAATATTAGGCATTTTTTTGTAATCTTGAGCTCTGACTGTGAAGTTCTTGGGAAGAAACAATAAGAATCAGTAAGATATATTCAGAATCAGAACAGCACATATTGTTAAAACATGGAATTCTTTATTCTCTTTCTAGACTGGTACATGTTCAGGGGCTAGGCCGGCGACAGAGTGGTTTGCGCCCCGCCGGGCGGCGTGGAAGACCTTTGGCGCCATGCCAGCCAAGGCCGAAGGGACTACGCCAGCCGGCGAGAGACCACGCATGCGCGGGAGCGTTAGCGGCTGCTGACGTCATCCCCGCGCATGCGCAGAGGGGGGTTCACCTACGCGTCGGCCATCACGGAGGCTGACACGGCCGACGCGTAGTAAAAGAGTGCCCCCACGGCACAGGGCCACCCACGCCGATCGGTGGGCCCCGATCGCAGGCCAGGCCACCGTGGGGGCAACCCCCAGGGCCAGATCGCCCCCCCAGGACCCCGGAGCCTGCCCACGCCGCCAGGTCCCACCGGTAAGGGACCTATTCTGGTCCAGGCCGGTGAGACCGGCAAAAAACCAGCAGGACTTCGGCCCATCGCAGGCCGGAGACTTCAGGCAGCCCGGGGTCCATTGAGTCGCGCCGGTCCCCACCATTCTCCGGGGCGGGCAGCGCGATTCACGCCTCGCCAACTTTTGGAGGGCCGGAGAATTCGGCGGCCGGCGGGGGCAGGATTCACGCCGAACCCCTGGTGATTCTCCGACTCGGCGGGGTGTGGGGGGGGGGGGGGGGGGGGGAGGGGCGGGGTGGTTGGAGAATCCCGCCCCTCATCTTTAATAATAGACTCCAAAATCTTAGCAATGACCGTAGTCAGTCTACCATGTCTATAATTTCCTGTCTTCTGCCTCCCTCCCATCTTAAACAGGGGTGGTACATTCGCCAGTTTGCAGTCCTCTGGGACCCTCCCTACCTTCAGTGATTCCTGAAGGAACACCACCAATACCTCCACATCTCCTCAGCTATCTACTTCAGAACCCTGGGGTGTAATCCATCTGGTCCAAGTGATTTATCCACCTTCAGACCTTTCAGCTTCCCAAGAACCTTCTCCTTAGTGATGGCCACTACACTCACCTCTGCCTTCCGACTCCTAATTGATACAGCACAGCACAAGTGTCTCAGTATATATGAATACAGAAAAAGACATAGGAACAAGAACACAGTTGATCCAGCTTAATCACTAAACGTGGTGCCTCTGTATGTACCAATGGATAAACTAGAGAATGAGGGAGAAGAGACGCTGCGACAATGGATGAACGGACATCGCGCAACAATTGCCAGGCAGGAATGTTCTGAAGGGGGGGGGGGGTTGTTCAACGATGATACCTCTTAAAACTGAATAGGTAGCATGCCACTAGAGTAGTTTACTTTATTAAGGGTTGAGATTAATTATAGGACTGAGTAATCATTACTAACCATTAAACATGTATTTTAGGACATAGAAGTAATAAGTAATCAGATGGGATTTAGGATAGGTAACTTGTCCGGAAGGACATCACTTCTGACATCTTGTCTTGTGGAAAAATGCAGGACGCTGGTTTTGCTGTCCTGCTTTTCACAGACAATGAATGCACAGTAAATTACTAGTAAGCTGTCAGGGTGAGGATCAATCACGTGCTGCTTGCAATTCTATTGGGTGAAGTTTAAACATTGCTTTCAATTCTATTGGATACGTTTAAACGTAGCAGCTTCAGGGATTGGATCGCGTCCAACTGGGGTAGGCTAGTGATTTTTGAAAATTGTGTATGTACTATGCTCTGGCCTTTGTTCTGCAGAACAGATCTTGGCAGATATCCAAGTCTGTTCTCCGTGTACACGTAACAAGCTTGATTAAATATCCATCTTGTCCAGGTTTTCAATGTGTTTTTTTCCTCTCTGTACTGAGTTGAGCCACAGGGAATAACCCCATGTGGAAGCTGACTCAATACACAGGTCTTGAAACTGCTCCTACGTGTTCCCTTCTAGTCGGGGAACACTTCAGCAGTCAAGGGCATTCAGACTCTGATCTTCAGGTATTCATTCTCCAAGCTGGCCTTTTGAACGTTTGACAACGCAGAATCGCCAAGCAGAAACTGATAGTCAAGTTCCACACACATGAGTACGGCCTCAACTGGGACCTTGGATTCATGTTGCATTATATTCACCCCCCACCATCTAGCCTGGGCTTGCAAAATCCCACCAACTGTCCTGGCTTGAGACAATTCACACCTATTTAACCTGTGATTATCCATTTCTCCAGTTGAACCGTCTGGACCTGTAAAGACTTAATTGCCTGCAAAGTCTCGCATTCAAAGTATCATCTTGCATCTTTGAATTTGTCTGTATATGTGTTTGTGGAACCCAGCTCTTCATTCACTCGAGGAAGGAGCTGCACTCCGAAAGCTAGTGATTCGAAGCAAACCTGTTGGACTTTAACCTGGTGATGCAAGACTTCTCACTGTGCCCACCCCAGTCCAAAGCCGGCATCTCCACATCATACCTCCAACCTCAGATGGTTTCACAGGTCGGCGCAACATCGAGGGCCGAAGGGCCTGTACTGCGCTGTAGTGTTCTATGTTCTATGTTCTATGTTCTAATTATAACAGAGGCATCAATAACACATTATGACACCCTTAACTCAGATGCAAGACCTGTGTATTTTTGCAGGAACCAATCAACAGTTCTTTAACCCCAAAATAACAAAGAAAAATTGACAGAAAAAATTTGCAAGAGCATTAGTTCTAAGAGAATATTTTACATATAACCAGAAGCTGTAACAAATCCCCAGAATCCAGAAAAGTATAGAGCAATCATCATTCCACACATTTATACAGAGAGTACCAGCAAATGTTCATGCAGTGGGTTCAGATTACAATCCTTGTGGTTGTCACTTCCCAACACACTAACAATGACAGGATAAAAAGATACTACCAAGAGTAGAGGATCTCAGGATAACAGGATACCAGGATATAGCCATGGTCCCATGGGGCATGCTCCTCAGCACAAGACAAATAAGGAAAAAGCTGCTCGTTCTAAACCTCACTCAGACTCCCAAGACATCCAGGATATAGATAGGCTGCAAAATTAGGCAGAGAAACAACAGATGGAATTTAACCTGGACAAATGTGAGGTGAAGCATTTTGGTAGATCCAATTCAGGTGGGAGCCATAAAATAAATGGCAGAACCATCAGGAGCATAGAAACAAAGAGCAATCTGGGCGTGCAGTTCCTTAAAGGTGGAGTATAAAGGGAGAGACCTCATTGAGCAGAGTGGGGTATAAAGAACGGGACTTCAGCCAGGCGAGTGGGTATAAAGGGTAAGACTTCAGCAACGACAGTGAGTCTAAAGAGAAAGACTTCAGCGAGGAGAGCAGGGAATAAGAAATACGACTTTATGAATTCCAGTGAGAGAGGTTCTGTGGGAAGGATAAAGTAGGACAGTAGGACTATGTGTGTGTGTGTGTGTGTGTGTGTGTGTGGTGTAGGCGAATACAGTGAGCCTGATCTCCTGTCATCCTGGACCCCATGACCACTCAACCAAGGCCTTGCTCTGTCAAGCCCATGTGGTAGCTGGTGTACAGCAACTAGCTCAGGTTAAAAGAACTCATGCACAGGCATATTCAACCCCTTAAAATGAAGTTTGGGACCTCGAGCGGCAAGATCCTCATGGATAAACCCAGCAGCAGCAGACTGGATCAACATACTGTTATCATTGCCCAGGAGCTCAGACAGTGACACCGCTGCGCTCAGCAACATCCCACTCTTCCCGCTGTATATACCCAGCCCTCTTCACAGAAGTACAAGTTCTTATGACAACACAAGTCCTCCCAACCTCTGTCATTGAACTACAGTATGCACAATGTTTGCATAATAATAATAATATTTATTGTCTCAAGTAGGCTCACATTAGCACTGCAATGAAATTACTGTGAAAAGCCCCAAGTCGCCACATTCCAGCGTCTGTTCGGGTACACAGAGGGAGAATTCAGAATGTCCAATTCACCTCACAGCACGTCTTTCAGGACTTGTGGGAGGAAACCGGAGCATCCGGAGGAAACCCACGCAGACACAGGAAGGCGGGAATCGAACCTGGGACCATGCACACACTCAGAGCCCATCTCCAAGCCATCGCCAACACCTTCACCAAAGCATACAAAAGCATGCGCCTTATACTAAACACCCGTAAGACAAAGCTCTTCTATCAACCTGCCCTGCCACACAGCACTGCCTCCCCCCATCCCCCCCCTCCATTATAAAAATCAACAACAAGGCATTGGGCAATGTGGACCACTTTCCTTAGCTTAGGAGCCTACTGTCAACAAGGGCAGACATTGATGGTGTGGTTTAACACTACCTTCACTGTGCCCACACAGCCTTCGGCAACCTGAGGAAGAGAGTATTTGATGACCAAGATCACAGACCGGTTCCAATCCCATGGTCTGCAAAGCAGTAGTGATACCTGTCCTCCTCTATGGCTCAGAGATGGGGACTTTGTATAGCAGGCTCCACAAAACCCTGGAGATTTATCCCCATCGCTGCCTCCGCAAGGTTCTTCAAACACACAGGCAGGATAGGCGCACCAACGTCACTGTTCTCACTCAGGCCAACATCTCCTGTATCAAAGCATTGACCACGCTCAATCAACCCCACTGGGCAGCCCACATTGCCTGACACGAGATTCCCAAAACAAGCTCTCTACCCGGGGCTTTGACCAGTGCACTGAATATAAGTAAAAAGCATATAGTCAATGTTCAAATACCTCTGTGTATGTAAACCCATCTAAGCCCCTGTAAGCAGTGTGGGATTTCAATGTTTATTGAGAAGTGACTGCAGTTTAATTAAAGTGGTAGGTCAGAAGAGAGCTGAAACCAACTTGCAAATGGTCACTACACAGAAAATACGTTTTTATCCAGTTGAGTCACAATAGCCCTACTGCAATACAATGGCCATCACATGGAGCAGGCACATGGGATGGAGGGATTTTCTTATGAGGAGTGTTGAGTAGGTTGAGCCTGTACTCAATGGAGTTTAGAATAATGAGGCAAGACCTTATTGGGTCATGTAGGATCACAGGGGGCTTGTCAGGGTAGATGCTAAAAAGGTTGTTTCCCCTTGTGGGAGAGCCACAAGAGGAACAGAGGGCATAATGTCAGAGTAAGGGGTCACCCATTTAAGACAGCGATGAGGAGACATTTCTTCTCTCAGAGGGTGGAGCATCTATGGAATTCTTTACCGCAGACAGCTGTGAAGGCTGGGTCGGTAGTATGTTCAAGGCTGAGATAGACAGATTTTTAATAAGTCAGGGAATCAAGGGTTATGGAGAGAAGGTGGGAAAGTGTTTGAGAGTATCACATCAGATTAGTCATGGTCTCATTGAATGGCAGAGCAGACTCGATGGGCAGAATGGCCTACTTCTGCTCCTACGTTTTATAGTCTTATAATGTGCTCCGCTATAAACAGTGGGATCTGTATTTAGAAATGATGTGGAGATGCCGGCATTGGACTGGGGTGAGCACAGTAAGAAGTCTTACAACACCAGGTTAAAGTCCAACAGGTTTGTTTCAAACACGAGCTTTCGGAGCACTGCTCCTTCCTCAGGTGACTGGAGAGGTATGTTCCAGAAACATTTATATGGACAAAGTCAGAGATGCCAGACAATGCTTGGAATGCGAGCATTTGCGGGTAATCAAATCATTACAGATCCAGAGATAGGGGTAACCCCAGGTTAAAGAGGTATGAATTGTCTCAAGCCAGGACAGTTGGTACAATTTCGCAAGCCCAGGCCAGATGGTGGGGGATGAATGTAATGCGACATGAATCCAAGATCCCGGTTGAGGCCTCGAACGAACGGGATATGGCGCTCGACTCATTGATCGACTGTTCCAACGCGTCACAGCAAAAAACCGACCGACCTCCTCAGAAGACAAACACGGGACACAACTGACAGAGTACTCTTCGTCGTCCAGTACTTTCCTGGAGCAGAGAAACTACGACATCATCTTCGCAGCCTTCAACACGTCATCGATGAAGATGAACATCTTGCCAAGGTCATACCCACACCCCCACTACTTGCCTTCAAACAACTGTGCAACCTCAAACAAACCATTGTTTGCAGCAAATTACCCAGCCTTCAGAACAGTGACCACGACACCACACAATATACTGCCAGGGCAATCTCTGCAAGATGTGCCAGATCATCGACATGGATACCACCATTACATGTGGAAACACCACCTACCAGGTATGCGGCACATACTCGTGCGACTCGACCAATGTAGTCTACCTCATACGCTGCAGGAAAGGATGTCCCGAAGCGTGGTACATTGGCGAGACCATGCAGCCACTACGACAACGAATTAACGGGCATCGTGCGTTATACAAAGGTACACTTTGTAAAATTCCCCTGAAAAAAATAATGGGATGTTGTCTTGAATGTCGGTGAAAATCGCCTTGGGAGTAAAACCTAATCCAACAATAAATGTTTGCACTATTCTCAATTTATAGCTGCAACGTAGCTGCATGACTACTTGTTCCTCCTTTTTGTTCCTGCATTTATTAAAAGGAATCTTGACGAAGTGAGAAACAACATTGTGAAGGGATGCCCTGTGGTAGATACCATTTTCTTCTGCACTCCAAACATTCCCTGGCTGAGTTTGTGCTGAGGTGCAAGAACAGATTGTGCTTGTCAGTTCCAGGAAAGGAGCCTACCCAAACACTCTTCAGCAAGGCAAGAATGCTCCTTTCAACCTGCTTGCTATCCATCACTGTGGTCCAGTTCAGCAGCATTGTAAAGAGCTACTCACAATAAGGCCATTTTAAAATCCTGTTTTGGGATGATTTCCAGGATTTTATGTAACGTTTTTAGGTTGCTAAGTTTGCTGCCACTAATTTTAGAGGGGGGAAGGGAAAGGATATCACAGTTCAATCGGGTTTAAATGCTGATTTAAGTGATCCAAATCCCAAAAATAGTCTTGACTTCCTGTCGCTGAATTCAAATGATCAAAGATTGCACAGTCAGCTCAAAGGGGAAGATTGGCAAGTATCACTACAGCAGCCACAGAAATGAATAGAATCATAGAATTGCTACAGTGCACAAGGAGGCCATTCAGCCCATTGAGTCTGCACAAACCCTCTGAAAGAGCACCCTACCTAGGCCCACTCCCCCACCCTATCCCCATAACCCCACCGAACCCACACATCTTTGGACACTAAGGGACAATTCAGCATGGCCAATCTCCTAACATGCACATCTTGGACTGTGGGAGGTAACCAGAGCACTCGGAGGAAACCCACCCAGACACGGGAAGAACGTGCAGACTCCACACAGTCAGTCGTCCAAGGACAGAATTGAACCTGGAACCCTTGTGCTGTGAGCTAGCAGATCTAACCACTATGCCGCCCTTGTGAATAGTGAACAGTACATGAGAATTTCATTTGGTGGGGAGGCTGAAAATCCTATTGGTTGTGATCCCAGTTGTTATATCCAGTGGCATCCTCCAGCATTAACCCGATTGGGGTTTTGGGTCCTGTAATAGGGAACCTAATTACTGAGGAATTTGAGTGCCCAAACCTCCCGGATTTTTATGGAGTGCCAGGAAAAATGGATTAGCTGCTATTCATTGCTGCGAGCAGGACCATGTTTATCACAGAGCAAGGAAAGAGAGAGGGAAAGAAAGGATCAGATTTTCACAGTTGCGACCTATAAGAATGGTGGGTAGGACCTGGGATGCGAAAGTTCCAACCCCATTTCCAGCAGATCCCTTTTGTGCTGGCAGGAGGAAAAGGTTGGGCCGTGGATCATGCAGGTCAGAAACCCAAATGTAGCAGAGCCATTGGAAATTAAGGCTGAAGTCAAACAAATCCCCATTTATCTGTTCCAAGAGCCTTAACTCACAATGTGGGAGTCACAAATTGATGGAGGACACACAAACGCTCATAAAGGGTGGGTAAGATCTCTTAAGTGTCATGATCTGAAGTTATTTAAATCCTCAGCCCTTTAAACATGGAAAATACCAAGCTGAGTTGTCAGTTAAAGTAAAAACAAAACAAATAAGCAATGCTGGATTGCACTGATTTACAGGCCATCTGGTGTAGCTTAAATAAATTCTATTTGTTCCTGCAGTTGCAATAGACTTAATCTTTGGCATTTGTTAAGGATGTTATTACAGCAGAGCCCATTATGAATGTTTGGCTGAGGACATACGGTCACAGTGATGAGCTGATCGGTTGCACACAAGGTGGATCCCACTTGGAAGCTCAGGCTTTGACCCTTTCTATTGGGTTAATGGTAGTTTTGGTAGGAAAAGGTGCAAAGTAACTGGAGTACGTAGGTTTCTCCTCCAATGTGGAATATCGGCATGTTACAGCGTTGGACTTAAATCGAATAAAGCCTCGGCTCAAGAGGTGAATGACCCTAGTAGCACAGCAACAGAAATTGTGGCGCAGTTTGCCATGTTACCGTCAACTGTCCCATTGCCCATGGATCAGTTGATGGAGTTCATCAAAGGGGAATTTAAGAAGAGATGCAGGAGGACATGTGCAAGTGATCGAGGGAGCAGTAATCCCACTTTGCGCAACTTTGGAACGGGTGCATCAGTGTATGGCATTGCAGAATGCAACAATACGACAGATGGAGAGAGAGGTGGCTGATCACAGTGACCAGATTGTGGGTTAGATTCTCTGCCAGCGGGATGCTCCATTTTGCCTACAGCCCGGTGGTTTCCGACAACCTGGGGCTGCCCCACAATGGGAAACCCCATTGACCAGCCGCGTAACGGAGCATCCCGCCGGTGTGCTGAAACAGAAATGTGGCACGGCGGGGCGGAGAATCCAGCCCTGTGTCTTTGCTGGGAGATGCCCATAAGTTGTTGAAGGCGAGAGTGGATGACCAGGAGACTTGAACCAGGCGGCAAAATTTACAAATAGTCAGATTGTTGGAGGGGGTCAAGGGGACGAGTGCCACCGGCTACGTGGCAAAGATGTTTGGTAAGCAGGTCAGGTGGGGGTCTTCGAGAAGCCCCCGGAGCTGAATATGTCCCTCTGGTTGCTGTATCAGAGGCCGCGGGCTGGAGAACCACAGGGCTGATCATCTGAATTCACAAGTTCCAGGAGAAGGACCGAATTTTGAGATGAGCGAAGATAGACTATAGGTGGGAGGGTTATCGGATTTGGATCTATCAGGACATTGGGTGTGACCTAGCCAAGTGATGAGTGGGCTTTAATAAGGCCAAGGTGGGGCTCTTTCAGAGCAAGGCCCGATTGGGATGCTGTACCCGATTTAACTGTGGATAACAGACAAGGGCAAAGAAGCGAGGAGTGGAGTCATAGAATCATAGAAAAGTTACAGCACAGAAGGAGGCCATTCAGCCCATCTTGCCATGCCTGCCCAGGACACCCAGGTGCCCTTTCTAATCCCATCTTTCTGAACCTGGTCCATATCCCTGGAGCTTAGAGCACTTCAGGTGCAGATCCAGATACTTTTAAAAATAATTTAGAGTCTTAGCACCCACCACCAACTCGGGCAGTGAATTCCAGACTCCCACTGCCCTCGGCCTAAAAAGTTATTCCTTATGTTCCCTCTACATCACTCATCTTGAATCTATGTCCCCTTGTTCTAGAATTCTCCACCAAGAGAAACAATTTTATCCTCATAATCCCCTCAGCTAGTCGTAACAGTCTATACTCAGCCTATACTCATTAAGACCCATTTGCGTTCATTTATATCTCTGGTAACGTGGTGCGGATTTTTCTTCCCATCAACATCTGAGTTGGCGAGAAGCCTGATGACAACGGGGTAGCTCTGTATGTCAACAGTGACAAAGATAAGTCTTTGTTGTTATCGCTTGCCTTATTGAATAGTTTTTTGACTATTCCTACGCCTTTCTACCCGTAAAGTCTTATATACGTGTACATCTAGCTCCCTCTAGTGGTTGATTTAGACATTTCATTGACCCTTGTAGTTCTTACATTCATGATAATGTCACACCCATAAGCCAGGCTGCCCATTTGGCTATGCAGGAGATGCAATTATGGCCCTGCTGCTAAGATCGATAGGCCTTCCGCACGCCTGGCCTTCCTAGGTTTTTTGGCTAATGTCAATTTCATCTCTACCCTGCAGACTTTCCATAAATATTGCAGCCCTGGAGTCGATTTTGTTTTTAGCAATGGAACATGGTTGGCTGAAGTAAAGAGGGAAGTGTTATACAAACCTAAGATCTAATCTAGTTTAATTTTATGTTTGTGATCATTATCATTTCATTGCAGCAAACACATTGGTGGGACACTTAACCTGGCAATTTTCCAATGGTCAGGTGATTGTTTCACTGAATAGTGACCCAAGTTGCAATGGAAAATGTCTACTGTGCTAGGTTTCTGATTTCATATTAGCAATTATCGCAAACATTATTTGTATAAGCGCAACAGCATTTGGATCGGTCATTTTAGCAGAGCAATCGGACAGATATTGGAGTTTAACTGCAGAATAATTGCAGATTATGGTTAGAAAGACTGAAAACATCCCGCAGTCATATTTTTTGAAAGAGAGCAGCAAATGATGAGGGGAAATCTTTCATTACTGAGAATCAAAATCATTTTAAGTTAATGATGTAAAAGCTTGCTTCTTAGAAAGGCAACGGCTGAGACAGCTGGGCTGTATCAAGCAGAACTATTTGTTAACGGGGAGATGCCACTTGTGTAAAGATCACTTTAGGTCAAGTGACACACTTTTAAGTTGCTGAGGTGATAAGTTTGTATTCACTGACAGGATAACCTATGAATAGACATATATAATGACAGAAAAGAGAACTTTTCCAGTGGCTTGGAGTTGATGGGGAGCCAGCAAGTGGAGAGGGAAAAGAGGAAGGAATCAAAAATAAATGATTTTCCTCAACAGTGTCTTAACAAGTCAAAGAAGGCAAAATAAGGATCGGGGCATGGAGGTGGGGGAAAGGATATCCTGAATTTGTGTCATGATGTAAGATGAGCGTTCAACTCAATAGTGCCCATTTTACCGCATTACACCTAAGTCAAGATTTATTTCAGGGTATTGCAGTTACTGTAAAAAGGAATTCAAAAGTCTATTATTGGCATATAAATAATAAAAGGCTAGTAAGAGATGGAGCCAAATGTGGACCAGTGAGGGGATCTACACACGAAGGCAGAGGGCAGGTTGAGATGTTAAATGAGTACTTTACATATGTCTTTACTAAGGAAGGAGAGGTATTGATGAGAGTACCATGGTTGATGTGGTGTATACGGACTCCCAAAAACCACTTGATAAAGTGCCATACAACAGGCTTGACGACTGGAATAAAAAGGACAGTGATAGCAGGTAATAAAGTTGACTGAGTGATAGGAAACAGAATAATGGTGAGTTGTTGGACTGGATAATATCCCCAGCGGTCGATATTAGGAACTCTGCTTTTCCTGATCATATTCATGACCGAGCCTTGGGTGTGCAGAGCACAATTTTGAAATTTGTGGATGGAAGAAGACTGAAGCCTTGTAAACTGTGAGGCAGTTAGTGATAGACTTCAAGAGGACACATAAACAGGCTGGTGGAATGGACAGCATGTGGCAGATGATATTCAATTCAAGAGAGTTGTGAAGTCATGCGTTTAGACAGCACGAATGAGGAGAGGCAATTTCATCTAAAGGGTACAGGTTGCAGGAACAGAAAGACCTGGGGTATGTATGCACAAATTGTTAAAGTTGGCGGATAAGTTTGAGAAAGTGGTTAACAAGATACACGTAATTCTGGGCTGTATCAATACAGGCGTAGAGTAAAAAAACAAGGAGGTTTTGATTCGGAATCTTTATAAAACACTGGGTTAGCATCAACTGGAGTATTGTGTCTAATTCGGGGCACTGCACTTTAACAAAAATGTTAAGACTTTCAGAGAGGTTGCAGAAAAATATTCCGAGAATTATTCCAAGGATGAAGGGCTTCAGTTAGGAGGAAAGATGGGAGATGCTGGGGTTGTTCTCCCTAAAAGGACAGTTGAGAGGAGATTTGATAGAAATGCTCAAAATCATGAGGGGTCTAGACAGAGTAGATAGTGAGAAACTGTTCCCATTGGTGGAAAGATTGAGAACCAAAGGACAGTGATTTAAGGTGAATGTCAAATCTCAGGCCACATGAAGAAAACTCAATTCCCTCTGATCTTTATTATAAGTTACATAAGCAGAGAATTGGACGTAATCACCCCTTTTTGGATGCTAACAAAAGCCATTGCATTCCTGGAAATACTTAAAGTAACCTACATACAAGCTTCGAATTAAATGTGGTTTACATGACAAAATGGACCTGTCCACCCACAAAACCATAGATGTTTTCAGCACATTAGGAAGTACTTCAAGCTTTGTAATTTTCTCTACTTCAAATATTTGAAAAAGCAAAAAAAGAGAAAGACTTGCACTCACATAGCAACTTTCACAACCATAGGATGTCCCAAAATATGTTACAGCCAATTAAGTCCTTTCATAAGTATAGTCACTGTTCTAATTTATGACACACAACAGTCAATGTATGCACAGCAAGCTCCCACAAACAGCAATGTGATAATGCACCCAAGAGAGAAAAGAGGGCCTCGGTTAAATGTTTCATCCAAAAGATGGCGTTACCTCAGTCTAGCTCTGGAATGTGAAACTTAATTTTGTAAGTTTCTGGAGTGGGACTTGAACTTACTGACTCAGAAGCAAAGCGGCTACTATCAAAGCCACAGCAGACACTAAGCAGCTTTGTTCACAAAAGAAACAATGCCAGATAGACACCTTTGAAAACAAGCATGCAGGTACAGCAATCAGTTAGGAAAGCAATTGTATGTTGGCCTTTATTGCAAGAGAACGTGAGTATAGGAGCAAGGATGATTCATTGCCTCTATACAGAGCCTTGGTGAGACCACAACTGGAGTATTGTGTGCAGTTTTGGTCTCATTAAGAAATAACATACTGGCCATAGAGGGCTTACTGTGAAGGTTCACCAGGCTGATGCCTGGGATGGCTGGATTGTTGTATGAGGAGAGATTGGGTCAACAGGTCCTGTAATCACTGGAATTTACAAGAATTAGAGGGGATCTAATTGAACTTTACAACATTCTGACAGGGCTGGACAGACGGGATGCAGGGATGTTGTTTCCTGTGGCTTGTTGGGGGTTGGGGGGGGGGGGGCGGGAGGTCTAGAACAAGGTGTCACAGTCGCGGGATACAGGATAGGCCATCTAGGACTGAGATGAGGAGAAACCTCACTGCTCAGAGGATGGTGAACCTGTGGAATTCTTTACCACACAAGGCTGTGGAGGCCAAGTCACTGAATATATTGAAGAAGGAAATAAATAGATTTCTAGACACTAAAGGCGTTAAGGGGAATGGGGAGAGCATGGGAGTATGGTGTAGAGTTAGAAGGCGGGATTCTCCGACCCCATGCTGGGTCGGAGAATCGCCGGCAGGCTGCGTGAATCGCGCCACACCGCACTGATGCCCCGACACTTGGACGTGATTCGCCACAGAGATTCTCCGATGTAGCCTGGCCCGCGATCGGGACCCACAGATTGATGAGCCGGCCTCTCTGTCAACTGTCCTCCTTTCTTCCGCGCCAGCGCCTGTACTCCTGCGCCACATTGGGTCGGGGCCGGCGCGGACAAGAGAGACACCGCACATGCGCGGAAATCGCGCTGGTGGGACTTCTCATGCGCGGGTTTACGCCGGACCCACTGCGCATGCGGGGATCCCCCGGCGCCCATTCCATGGCCGGATCAGCTGCTGGAGCGGCGTGAACCCCCTGTAGGGGCCAGAATTGCTGATCCTCGGGCCGTGTTGACGTCGTCGGGAAACGCGACGGCGTTTCCGACGGCATCAACACTTAGCCTCAGGATTAGAGAATCCCGCCCTCTACCTGCCATGATTGTATTGAATGGCAGAGCAGGCTCGAACGGCCAAATGGCCTACTCCTGCTTATCTTCTATGTTATTATCACCCAAAAAGGAATTGTAAGTTGTTCACCTTTTTAGAGAACTAGGGTGCCGGTATAATGCCATAATGCCTAACCTTAATAAAGTACAAGGTTTAGGTGAAATGTACTCGCAGCACTTTGGTTCATCATCCGTTATTGTTTCTAATATTTCCAGAGGCCTTGACAGATTTAGCACATGCAACATTCAAACAACTTACCATCTGTTGTAAGGTTTGAATCTTCTCTTAAATATTTTGCCAGGTACATTCGCTCCTGTAAGTGGTCTGGGTGTCTTATATTTAAGGGGTGTGCCAGTACAGTTAATAGTGAAACACATTATGGTATAATCCAGAAATGAAGCAAAAGTATTTGCATTTGATCTGAACTGGACATGCCTGTCTTTCATGTGTGCCTTTTTGCTCCACCTAAAATTGGATCATGCAAACCCTAAGTGAGATGAGGCCACATATGAGGTAATAGCTTGTTTAACTTCACAACTCATAAACCTTAAACAATAACAACAGAAACTTGCATTTAATTGTGCCATAAACATAGCACAATGTTCCATATACAGAGCATCAGTTACAATCAGATTCACATATTTATTGCTGAAAAGAGAAAACATGTTGCTGAAGCTTTTCATCTTGCACTCAACAGCATAAATGCAACAATGACAAATTTCAAATGAGCACATCAATATATATTATAGGAGAGAAGGGTACCAGTTGGTTGGCAACTCAACTCTATTAGTGCACTCAGAGTTATTCAACAAGTGCTGCCCACTTGTGGAACCACATCTAACAGCAGACGTCTTGTTTTGTTTTGCAAGCATGGGCTTGTTGAGTACAGTCTACATTCTACCTATTACAGGATACAATATAAGAATAAGATGTCATATTGACTGTGCTACAAAGCAGCAGGATTTTGATGTTCAAAATCATTTTTAAAAGCCTCAGAACAAAATAGAAAAGTTGAGAATATAAGAATGCACGATAGCAGAAATGACAATTTCAGTCCATCTGGTCATTTGTAGGAATTCAAAAGCACATTGCACAGTTCATCACCGACATCTTCCAAATCTCGGCATGTCCCCCTCAGGATCGGAGTGGTCTGGCTCAGACTCTGTTTGCTGCATTATTTCATTTAAACTCACCCCTTAGCTGTAACATACAGGTTCTTGGCTGTTGAGACTGTTGATTGCTCACTGTATCCCGTATATGCTCAGAGGGTTTCTGGTCATGTGGGAACTCACCCAGGCTACCCCTCTCACACCGCAGTAGTATCATCAAGAGGATGAACATGGCCATGCTCAATCGCCGGCTCACCAGGTGCTGGCACTCCTCAGTGTACTCCTTAGAAGCACAGCCCCACAGCAGAGGAAGGAGGGGAATAGCCGAGCTCACCCCAAACAAAGGACACATGCATCATGGTGGTTGGAACCCTCCCTGACACACAGCTCCTCTCAGAGTAGAAGCCTCACCAGTGTTGCTAGCCCACCCCTGAGGATCATGAGCTGTCTCCAAGCCCTGCCTGTCCACTGCGCCCCTGCTCCCATCCATCCTGCCCCAGCCAGGAAACCTGACCAGCTCCCTGTCACAACTGGTGTGTTAAACACAGGCTCCACATAACACTGCACCTATGCTCCCAGCACACGTAAACATCCGTTGTCTGAGATTCCCCCCGAAACCCAGCCCCAACGAATCAGACGCTAGCGGAGCCGGGAATCGCTTGGGCTGCAGGCGGGCAGCGTGCTGGCCTATTTGTCTGGCCTGAATTTTAACTGCACGATGCTCCCAGGTTCAGTTCCGGCGGGAGAACATAGGTCCCCAAACGGAGACCCTGCCCAGTATTTGCCCAGTATCTATTTGACATTTCATCCTTGCAGGCAACAAAGCTTCCTGCCATATCGGCCTGATTCCAAGGAAAATATGTAACAGAAGCTGTTTAATTGAGACCACTCAGTGTAAATGCTTTGATCTCTGGCATAACAATTGAATAAAATGCCAAGTAACAAGTAACTGGTATGCCAATATATGTGCAAATAGAAAATTTAATTGCGAGATATAACTATAAATGCAAGCTCCTGGAACCGTTGATTTCCCCCAACCGCCTGGGCTATTTGTGCGCCTCCCTATTACATTGATTCCTCAACCTATCACCACTTAAGCACCAGTCACCTTAGCCAAATATCCATTTTCCATTAATGAGATTTGGCAATGCATGATTCCAAGTTATTTGAAGGTGGGGTGTGAACGGGCAACCTGAATCTTATCCTTGCCTGAATTACATCCGTACTTCTCTCGCAGGAAGGGACAATGAATTGCAATAAGGCAAGGGCCCCTGACCAAATTTCTGTTCCTTGTCCCAGGAGTCCAAATGGCACATTTTCGGGAGGCGGTGGCATTTTGGTGTTGTCGCTGGACTAGTAATTCAGAGACCCAGAATAATGATCTGGGGACCTGAGTTCGAATCCCACCATGGCAGGTGATGGAACTTAAACTCAATAAAATATCTGGAAATAAAAAGTCGAATGATGACCATGAAACCATTGTCGATTGGCGGATAAACCCATCTGGTTCACTAATGTCCTTTAGGGAAGGAAATCTGCCATCCTTACCTATTCTAGCCTGCATGTGACTCCAGACCCACAGCAATATGGTTGACTCCTAACTGCCCCTTCCAGGGCAATTAGGGTTTGGCAGTAAATGCTGGTACAGCCTGCGGCACCCACTCCCATGAACGAATAAAAAAAAATTGAAGTGTTCATGTTGGTGCCATAGCTGAGGTAACTAACTCGATGCAGACTGGGAAGGGAGTTTGGGCCTCCCTGGCTGAAAAGGCTCAGCTACTCACTTAATAAACATGTCAAACTTACAATAACTCTGATTGAAGCTGACACATCAGCAATCCCTCCATTGTTCGGAAACTGGAACTTTGTTCCAAATATTGGCCATGGCCACCTATTTATCATTCCATTCGCTGTTCCTTGAACACTTTCAGGAAGCCTTTCAATATTCCATGCATCACTTTAATAATACAATTAAACAGTGAAGGAAATTTCTTATCAGATATATACGGTTTAACTGTGAAAATTAAGGTTACCCAGCCTTCTTCCAATACAACCAAATAATAATTCATGTATGTTTGTGAACTGCAATTCGAAACGTTATTATTTTGCTGACTTTGGGTTTTATTCTATTAGACCCGTGGTGCAGGCAAAAATTCCGAGGATTCCCAATGCAATTCTCCCCAGGAAATTTCTTCTTTTCATCTCGCTGCAGATGGTAAATAATGTGACTGGCGAGATATTAACTGCATACCTTAGCAAAGCTTTACAAACAGTCTTGTCCAAATTACATGAAAGTATCATTATAGTAGCATGAACAACACTTGATCTGTTGAAATTTACAAGTTAAACCCTTCCACTGCTGAGCATTTCTGTGCTGTCATTATTTAAATGGATGGAGTCTATTCAATGAAAGTGATTTTCCTTATATGCACGCAACTATACCTATATTACAGTTCCAAAATTGTAAGAAGGCGTAGTGTAATCAGGGTTTTTTATTAGCCTCTGCTATTTAAATATTGCAGGAGAGCAAATGGATACTTTTCATGGTACCTTGTTAGAATATAAAATAGGAACAAGCACTCTGAGTTCTTATTTCCAGCCAAATCTATTTACCTTCCAGCATGAAGAGGGAGTGAGGGATTTTGAAACCTGTAGCAAGCATCGTTCATAAATTTCCAGGAAGGATATTTTCAAATTCCTCCTTTTGAAAGGGGTTGCTTAAGGGAATACATTAATAAAACACTGAACTTCTCTTCAGCCTGATTTATGGCAGACATTTGGAGTCAGAAATGGTGGTTGGGGGAAGGTGGAGGTAAAATGCTCTAATTCTAACGGATGTTCTTCTAAGAATCTACAACAAGCATGAGTCTGTTCTGGGCTGATTGCGGCAGACTTCGGCCAGTTTACATTGCCAGCAATCCATATCAGCTATCAGCTCAGGTTAATGATCTTCTTCCTGACTAGAAAGATCTATTTATCATTTAGTATTTTAGCTGTAAGATATGCAACATGTAAACGTTGAATGATTTTGATTGGCATAATGAGCAAAAATTACATTATTAAGAAGGCCACACATACAGCAACATTTAAAAGGCTGAATCTGAATGCATGGTCCAGCGGACCAGTACCTCATCTTACATCAGTAAGCTCAAACTGACAAATATACCTCCATCAACGAAATGGTCACAGAAAAATCATCAGTCCAGATGACCAACAGATTATTATTGAGACAAGCAAGTATTTTTTCTTCCTGCCATCATCATCATCTTCTACATTACATTCAACAGACTGAACAATAGATTGCTGCCAGGTTTCCTAGCAACCGATTTGTCCCTTTCCCCGCAAGTCTAGTGAAGATTTGTATTGGTGCTTAAACGAAGGAGCAAAACAAAAATCTGAAAACAAATCAAAGGATGCTTTGGTGAAATATAAAATACATTTGCATAGTTACTGAAAAGCTAATATATAATGTACATTTTAAAATGGAAGCCACGCGGACAGCAGCAGCAGAATAAGAAGTTGCATCCTTAGCGGTTAGTCAGAACGAAGGATGGATTAGGAAGGAATTTTAAAAAACCTCACTTTGTGATTCATTATAGTAAATAGTGGCACTAAGTTTCACATCAACAGGATGGACTTAAAAATAGCAAAGCTAATCTTCAGGTTTCATTTTCAGCTCTGTGTCCCTTCTGCTAGAATCTATGGCCCTAAAACCTAATATCCTGCCAGTCCGATTATTTACTGTCTGCAGTAAAATGCAAAGAAGAAATTTCCTTGAGAGAATTGTATCGAAACCTTGGATAATTTGTCAAGAACTTATTTTTTTTCCGAAGGCACCGGCAGTCAACTGGTGCGAGTTTATGCATTTCACGTTTTGCCATGTGTTCAGTAATAGAGAACAAGTCCATTTGTGCACAAAATGGCAAATAAGCAACACTTCAACTAAAAAGTAATAAATATGGAGGTCTCACAAAGGTAATTGCGATGATATGCGGCTAAAATCCAAAACTCTCTAGTAGTGATGTACAGTAATTGTGTAAAGTTCATTTGCATTCAAAATAACAATTTGCCACTTGATGGCATTCATCACTCTTCATGGTTTGAAAAGCTTTTATCTATGTGCTTGTAGCTTAGCCGAGTCTCCCTGGAAATAATTATTATTCCAGACACAAAAGCTGCAATAGCAAAGCTTGCCCCGTTAACAGTTTAATGTTTTACATGGCAAGTTCCCTATCTGTGCTGCTTTTTAAAATACTACCCATAGCAGGCAAGGGAGCAACCTGATGAAGGCTTTCACTCGCATTATTTATCCTGTTTTGGAGATTGTCACTGAATGAACCATATCATTGGTTTTGAAAATACTGTTTATGTAACAGCCCAAAGGAAGGTCTTTGATACAGACTGAATAGGTTTGACATAGACCGAATAGGTTTGATATAGATTGAATGGTTGAGAGTAATTCGATTAATTGTATTTAAACATTATTGCACAGGATTTATTTTATTTGAATCTTTAACACTTTGTGTAACTGCACCTTTTCAACTTATTACACATCCCATTCCTTCAAATTAGACTTCTAAAATTGAATTTGAATCAAATTTAATGGATGCGACGGTGGGCTTGCCTACTGGCTGAAAGATAAGTGACAGCCCCACCATAGCCATTTCTGGGAGCTTCAATGCAAATAAAGGCCGATCAGGTCCTGTTGCCATGGTTCTCGGGACCTGCAAGATGGATGCCCTGCCAAACAAAGGCTGCCTGCTGTTAGGTGCCAGCAATGTCAGCAGGAGCAGTGGTCACTGCTGGTAATCCAATAGGCTCCATGAGGAGCATCACTGCTGAAGCGCCGGGAACACATGTGAGTGGAGTGGGCTTGCCAAAGCCAGCCAGGTAGGCCTGGTGACTCGGGTGTGGGATTGGGGGGGGGGGGGGGGGGGGGTGCAGTTAATGTAAAGGGAAGGGTATGGCCTTCCCGCAGGGGCAGTCCTTGCATGGGATTTCCAAATTTCCAAACACGAAGGGTACCATTGACCACCAGGCTGCAGTCAAGCCTACCAGGGTATATCTGGTGGCTTACCCACATGAAGTGCCCACACTGTGGAATTGACCTCCATACAGGAAAGCCACCCTCATCCCTTCCCACCCCGGACAGGGGAAGGTGACAGGCTCTCCATCTCCCGTCTTACTGCCCCATTATACTGCCACCACCCATTCCATTCCAAAGTGGAGGAGAGGATGCGGGCAGCGTTAAATTCTGCTCATTATTTTCGACAGATTTTTAAAAGTATTTATTCAGTACAGTTAAGAAATTGCAGAAAACTCCAAATGTTTCGAAGCTCACAATGTATTGTAAATGCAGATATACTTTCCTATTTCGGTTCAGAAAATCAGAAAGACCACTGCAGTTTTCAAAAGCACAGATTCCATGTCATTGATGCTGCATCAGAAAATGCAAAAATCAACTTAAATCTCGTTTTGAAGCAGGATGTTTCAGAAATATCCCAACAAGCCTGACGAACCTTTCAGCTCACCCAGCTTGCCCTGTCAGCGAGGAACACTTTCACAAGCAAAGGCCGGAATTTTCAGTCCGTCCCTGCCGACGGGATCTTCCGTTACTGCCAATGGTGAACCCCGCTGTGGGTTCCCTGGCAGTGGGGGATGCAAACAACAGAAAACCTTGTTGATGGCAGCGGGACTAGAGGACCCCACCACCGACCAATGGCGTGTGTCATCCGTCACCTAGAAACACGCCACGGGTGGACGCGTGGAAAATCCACCCTAATTGTACCTAAAGTTGTTTCTGTCCTACCCTTAACTCGTATTAAAGTCCTGATCCAAGATTTTGTCAAACTAATGCTTCGTCAGAGTGTCAGAACAATGAAGTGTTTCATTAGGAACTGGGTGTGGACAATCAGCAGCCAACAGGGAGTGTGTGACACATGCCTTGCCAGTAGTTCTAGCAGGGTGGGGAGAGGGGGGGGAACATTGTGAGGACCAGACACCATTACTCCAGGCAGCCAACCTTCTCTGGGATGGCGCAATTTTGGATGTTAAAGATAGAAGAGGGTGAATCCGTGTGGGAGTGCAGAAGCCATCTTGAGGTGGGTCTGGTGAATCACAATCCTAGTAATTCACACTGTGTTATATTGTATGTGTTGTGTCTCTGTAAGCTCGGTATATGAGCAGTTGCGCGGCTCTGCCCATAGGGGGAGATCAGGAGTTTGTACTGGGCTCCACCCTTGGCTCCGCCCATGGTTCCGCCCATGGCTCCTCCCACTAACGGAAGTATAAAGATCTGTAGTTGTGAGCCTGCTGCCAGTTCATCTCGTCGCAGGCAGGCTCAGTTGTAAGACTATTAAAACCACTGTTCACTTCCAACCACGTGTCCTGTGAATTGATGGTCACATCAATTTAATAGTCTTAGGAAACTTGAAGAAAACGACGATGGAATCAGCCCTCAAACCTGATCGACTAGAACTCCACCCGCAGGCTGCAGAGGCGAAAGAAAACTTTCAACACTGGCTCAGATGTTTCAAGGCCTATCTGGCTGAATCAAGCACATCAGAAACTACAGAGGAGCAGAAACTCAGTCTACTGCACACAAGGGTGAGCCACCGTATTTCTACTCAACTTAACAGTATTACCTCGTATACGGAGGCCCTGGCCATGCTAGATCGAATGTACGTGAGGCCCATCAACGAGGTCTACGCGCGCCACATTTTTACGACCCGCCGCTAGCGCCCCGCGGAGTCGTTGGATGAATTCCTGCGGGATTTAAAAGCTTTAGCTCGGGACTGTAATTACCAAGCTGTATAAGCCGAACAGCACATGGAGCTCGCTGTCAGAGATGTGTACGTGGCAGGGCTCAGGTCAAACTATGTGCGCCAGCGGTTGCTTGAAAAAGGGGCTCAGAACTTGGAGGACACTGTAGAATTGGCTACTACCATGGAGGTCTCGTACCGCAGCCTCACCTCGTTCCCCGCGGACCAAGCGGCCCCATCCTGGGCCCCCAACCAGCGACTGCCCCAGGCCTGCGCCGCGTGGCCACCCACCCACTATACAGCCCCAGTGTGCCATTTTTGCGGACAGCCCCAGCACCAACGGCAGTACTGCCCGGCCCGCAACGCGACCTGCAGCAGCTGCGGTCGCAAAGGACACTATGCCCGGGTCTGTCTGGTGAAGAAATCCCCCTCTCCGAACGCTCCCGCAGCCCAGAGCACTCGTTTCCAAAACTCACAGGTCCGCAGGCCCCGAAATGCTGCGGCCTGTACTCCGACTCCGCCCCCACCCGACACGTGCGACTCATGGGGGCCGCCATCTTGGCAACCCCCCACCACGCGGCCGGCCACGTGTGACTCATGGGGGCCGCCATCTTGGGCGCCATCTTCCTCGCCGCCCGCCACGTGCGATCCACAGGGGCGGCCATCTTAGGATCCATCCTCTTCAAACTCTGAAACCCATCTCGAAGACTACGAACTCAGAGGGCAGTCATCACGGGGCCACTCCAGCACAGCTGATCAAGCCACCGACTACCTGCAACTCAGCGCGGTCACGGTGGACCAGTCGCGTCCGAAACACCTCCGCAACTCTATGATGACCGTTAAAATCAACGGGTACAATACACCGTGCCTCTTTGACTCCGGGAGCACCGAGAGCTTCGTACACCCAGATCTGGTAAGACGCTGTTCACTCCCTATTTTCCCTGCACGGCAAACTATCTCCCTCGCTTCGGGCTCTCACTCTGTTCACCTCCAAGGGCGCACCGCCGCGACCCTAACGATCCAGGGCACTAGCTACTTGAACTTCCAGCTATACGTGCTCCCCAAACTCTGCGCCCCACTCCTACTGGGACTCGACTTCTAGTGCAACCTCAAAAGCCTCACACTCAGCTTCAGCGGGCCCTTACCCCCACTCACTATCCGCAGCCTCGCTACGCTAAAAATCGACCCCCCTCCACTCTTTTCCAATCTCACGGCGGACTGCAAACCCGTAGCCACTTGCAGCAGGTGATACAGCCTGCAGGACAGGGTGTTTATCAGAACCGAGGTCCATAGGCTTCTACGTGAGGTGATCATAGAGGCCAGTAATAGCCCCTGGAGAGCTCAGGTGGTGGTCGTCAAGACCGGGGAAAAATTCCGAATGGTAGTGGACTATAGCCAAACTATTAACCGGTTCACGCTCCTCGATGCGTACCCCCTCCCCAGGATTGCAGACATGGTGAATCAAATCGCCCATTATAAAGTCTTCTCCACGGTGGATCTGAAGTCTGCATACCACCAGCTCCCAATCCGCCCGGAGGACCGCCACTACACGGCGTTCGAGGCCGACGGCCGCCTCTTCCACTTCCTCCGGGTTCCTTTTGGCGTCACGAATGGGGTCTCGGTGTTCCAACGAGCAATGGACTGAATGGTGGACCAGTACGGGCTGCGGGCCATGTTTCCGTACTTGGACAACGTCACCATCTGCGGCCATGATCAACAGGACCACGACGCTAACCTCCATCGATTTCTCCAGACTGCCCAGAAACTCAACATCACGTATAACACGGAGATCGGTTGCCTTTATGTTTGACAACTCACAAAGGGGCAAAATTAAAAATGATAAAATCTTGCGGTGGAGGATCGAACTCTCCACCTACAAGTACGATATCATGTACCGACTGGGGAAGCTCAATGAGCCCCCAGATGCCCTGTCCCGCGGCACGTGCGCCAGCGCGCAAGACGACCGCCTGAAAGCTATCCACAATGACCTCTGCCACCCGGGGGTCACCCGGCTCGTCCATTACGTCAAAGCCCGAAATCTGCCTTTCTCCACCGAGGAGGTAAAAGCCATCACCAGGGATTGCCCGATCTGCGCGGAGTGCAAACCGCACTTCTATAGACCAGACAGGGCCCACCTGGTAAAGGCCTCCTGGCCCTTTGAACGCCTGAGCATCGATTTCAAAGGGCCACTCCCCTCGACCAATCAGAATGTGTCCTTCCTGAACGTCGTAGATGAGTTCTCCCGCATCCCCTTTGCTATCCCGTGCCCGATATGACCTCCCACACAGTCATTAGGGCCCTGCACAGTATCTTCACCCTGTTTGGTTTCCCCAGCTATGTACACAGCGACAGGGGTTCGTCCTTTATGAGCGACGAGCTGCGTCAGTACCTGCTCGACAAGGGCATCGCCTCGAGCAGGACTACCAGCTACAACCCCAGGGGGAACGGGCAGGTGGAGAGGGAGACCGCGACGGTCTGGAAGACCGTCCTACTGACCCTCCGGTCCAAGAATCTCCCGACCTCCCATTAGCAGAAGGTACTCCCCAATGCGCTCCATGCTATTAGGTCCCTCCTATGTGCTGCCACCAATCAGACCCCTCACGAGAGGCTATTTGTTTTTTCCAGGGGCACTACCACGGGGGTTTCGCTCCCAGCATGGTTGAAGACACCGGGCCTGGTTCTCCTCCGGAAGCACGTCCGGACTCACAAAACTGACCTACTCATGGAGAGAGTACTCCTACTCCACTAGAATCCCCAATATGCGTTCATCGAATACCCTGACGGCTGTCAGGACACTGTTTCCCTCCTGGACCTGGTGCCTGCAGGATCCAACTCCGACACCACTACCGCCGAGGCACCCCTCACACTACACCTCACCCAACCCCCCATGCCCGGCGCCCCCACACCTGCAGGTCCACTGCCCGTGCTCCGCTCCCCTGCGCCTATGGGTTTCCGGCGCACCCCGTCACCAGTCGAACCTGTCGGGTTCGAAGCTCGGACCGAATCACCACCGGAGTCCGCCATGGTTCCCTCGCCGACCGCCACCAGAAGAGGCTGCAACCCCGGTGCTTCGTAGATCTCAGAGAACGACTTGACAGCCAGACCGACTCAATTTGTAGACCCATCACCTCCGCCGGACTTGATTTTTTTACAGGGGGTGAATGTGGTGAATCACAAACCTAGTAATTCACACTGTGTTATATTGTATGTGTTGTGTCTCTGTAAGCTCGGTATACGAGCCGTTGCGCGGCTCTGCCCATAGGGGGAGATCAGGAGTTTGTACTGGGCTCCACCCTTGGCTCCGCCCATGGTTCCGCCAATGGCTCCTCCCACTAACTGGAAGTATAAAGATCTTTAGTTGTGAGCCTGCTGCCAGTTCATCTCGTCGCAGGCAGGCTCAGTTGTAAGACTATTAAAATCACTGGTCACTTCCAACCACGTGTCCTGTGAATTGATGGTCACATCAGTGGGCCTGAACGACAATGGTCCAGGTTGGTGTTGTGGAGCTTTGACTAACATTCCTTCAATTGCAATTGGAGCCTGATGACATCAGAAATCCTCAATTTGCATTTATAGAGGTGCCAACACCTGATTTGGATGCTCCAGCTGCTCAGTTGTAAGATTACAGTTCCCACGGTGACAGCAGGCACGAGGCGGCAAATTATTCCCCACCCTTTGCTGTTGGGCGGGGGGGCCTTGAAATCTCATCCCTGAATTTTGTAAAGTACTAGAATCTGTCAGATTTACAGAGGCACCTTCAATAGATATACATATACTCATCAGTAGTACTTTAATAGGTGCAAATTGTCATAGAATCATAGAATGTACAGTGCACAAGGAGGCCATTCAGCCCATCGAGTCTGCACCGCCCCTTACAAAGCGCACCCTATTTGAGGCCACGTATCTACCCTATCCCTGCAACCCAGTAACCCCAACATAACATTTTTGGACACTAAGGGCAATTTAGCATGGCCGATCCACCTAACCCGCACATCTTTGGACTGTGGGGTCAAACCGGAGAACCCGAAAGAAACCCATGCAAACATGGGGAGAATGTGCAGACTCCGCACAGACAGTGACTTAGCTGGGAATTGAAGCTTGGATCCTGGAGCTGTGAAGCAAATGTGCTAACCACTATGCTACCGTGTTGCCCAAGTGATTTTTAACTGTTTCTCTTAGTTAAATAGATTACATACTGAAGCCTAGTTTTTTGCGATTTTCAATTCCACATGAACATGGCAATGCTCCAATTTGTCAGGTAATGATATGCAGACACAAGGGAGCCAACTGCCACACGCATGTGAATCGTAAATGATAACATAAAATTCTGGAGCACCATTAGCTGCAATAAATCCTTGAAAGGCATTCTTCATCACATAATGGAAGCTATTAATGTTTTACGTGGTGTCGGAGTGGTAAAATGTAACATTCTGTAGAAATTAAAGTACATTTTTTGTATTCAATCGAATGCACCAAAATCCAGAGTTCACCTAATGTTATTTGAGTGTTTAAATATGCAGTGGAGAGTTTCCATTTGCTCAACTAATCCACAAAAGGTGAATCAATTTTAAAACAGGACAAACCTGAGAGTACATAAATGCAAAATCATAGAATTGCAGATCTCCTGTTATCGTGTACAAGAAAACTACCGGGAGTTCTACAAAAATGTCCTGATCTCTCTCTATTCTGCATTGCTAAACGAAAAAGTGCCTTGGACCTTAATTTGCTCTTCGTATTCTTGTTGTGCATTAGATGAAAGTTTCTTTCACTTTTCAGGCGCATTTGGAGGAATGCATTGATTTATCCCCTGCACGTTGTTCGAATGATATGAATATTACATAATTAAACAACCAGTTAGGGTTGCTAATGATGCCATAACATGTTAACCTCCTTAATTGTTGTGTTGGTGCTGTAAGTAATGCTCCGTACATCATCCCAGCTGTGATAGAGTGCTGTTGAAGACAACCAGGCAAAGAGAAGTTTGTTTTACTGTCTTTCAGATTACTGTCAACTCTGTAAAAGAATAGAAAACACTTCATCCATGGGTCAAAAGGACAATCCACAGCCACAGGGAGAGACGAGCAGACATCGAAGGCAATCACATGGACAGAAACAACAACAGGGTCTCCACACTTGCTATACTTGGAAATGAAATGAAATGAAATGAAAATCGCTTATTGTCACGAGTAGGCTTCAAATGAAGTTACTGTGAAAAGCCCCTAGTCGCCACATTCCGGCGCCTGTTCGGGGAGGCTGTTACGGGAATCGAACCGTGCTGCTGGCTTGCTTTGGTCTGCTTTCAAAGCCAGCGATTAGCCCTGTGAGCTAAACAGCCCCGGAGGCCGACGTGGAAGAAAGTTTCTAAAATGAAGAAAATTGCATTGTAAACAATGAGGATCGCTGTACTTTTTGTCAAATTGGACTGCATATTACCTAGGGTCGTGGTCCCTAAACTGTTGGGTTGGGGAAGATGGGAGCTTGCCCATCATCCCAACAGCTGGTCCACATCAATTTAACATTCTAAATCCTTTAAGGTCAGACATCCGCCACTGTGTCAGAGGGAAGTACGCCCTCAGGTAGCTTCCAGTCATCGACGGACTGCTCTGTAATCCCCATGGTGCCATTGGAGTGCTGACTACTGCTGGGGCTAGCACCATGCCATGCAGCCCGGGTAGTTCTGCGGTCAGGGGTCTCAGTTGCAAGGAGAGTGGGTCGGGGGGTAGATGGGGTAGAGGGAGTACCGGGGGGGTGTCAGGAATGGCAGCCTGGTTTAAGAGGCCCGGGGAGGAGTTAAAGGGGGATATGATCTTTGGGGATGATGCCTCTAATGGATCTGGGGCACAATAATGGATCCCCCCCCACCCCCATCTCCTCCCCTTGCCCGGCCTCAGCCCTTGCGGCTGACGCTGTGAGTATGGGCCTCCTCCCATCCCAGCTAAAATATCCATGGTGCTGGTATGATGAAGTCCTTAAGTGGCTATTAGTTGGCTACCTAAGGGCCTTAATAATTCCATGTGTGGACAGGCCATCCAACACTTCCCCCGACAATCTCATTTAAATTTCAGGCATGTTGGGGTGCGGAGGTAAGCAACAGGAAGGCTACCTGCAGTGGAGAATCATAAAATCCAACCATTGTTATTTATGAATATGATACTGATGTCCTTGGCTTTCTCTACAAAGGTGCAAGTGCCACTCTTATTGTTATAACCCACAAGTACCTTTTGAGTAAAAACAACAAACTGCCCATGAACGTTCCAGAATACAAGCTAGGAGTTAAGTGGTTTTGCTTCCTCTTTTTCTCAGCAGAAATCATTTATCTGCTTTTGCTGTGGTTAAGAGCTGTCAATCATAGCTAGATATTTATAAACATTGAAGTTAGGTTCAAAGTAGGGGACTTGTGATGCATGAAGGGAAATTAAAATAAACAGTCCAGATACCTGGTTGTCTGAATGCTAATACCCTGTTAATTGCAGCCTACTAAAAGATTTTTTCTTTGAAAGTGATTAGAAACCTTGCAGATCAAATGATATGATGGGGTTTTGAAGGCCTCTGATGTGGTTTTAGCTTTCTATGAAGTAACATCTGCTGCCTTCTACACTTCTGTCTGGGGCAACAGGTGTAAGGGACAGGTGAGTGAAAAACACAGTGACCGCTCTTTAACCTCTGGGCAAGGGTGACTGATGGGGGTGGGGTGTCTCTAATATGGGTGGGTCTCTGCTGGGGGAGTCTCTGATATGGGGGTTTCTGGTGGGGTCTCTGATATTGGGGTATCTCTGATGGGGTCTTTGATGAGGGTCTCTGGTGGGAATCTCTGATGGGGTTCTGCAGGGAGTGTTGGCACTCTCATTCATGCTTGCTGTGAGGGGGTTGACCCAGCAATTCCCATTGGAGGGGGGGGGGGGAATAATCCCCCTACTTGTCAGCGGGGAGGCAGGATTTGCTTTTTGGGCGGAGGACGACCAGCTGCCAGGCCTTGCTATCGTCCCCCCCCCCCCCACCACTTAAAATGGCGGGCCTTTAGCAGAATTTAGAACGGAGTCCGTTGCACTCCCTGCCCTGCATTAATTTGCATGGCAAGGGTGAGTGAATCACTTCTGGGTGCCAATCTTAGCATTAGCACAAACCAGAAGCGATTCAGTTCCAGCGGGAGAACACAGGGCTGGATTCTCTGATTTTGAGGCTATGCCTGGTGCTTGTGTCTCGTCTTACGACCAAAATGTCGGTGCCGCTCCCGTACCGATGCTTCGCCTGGTGGGGGGCTAGCAGCCGTGCCACGTAAATCCCCGGCTGTACCTGCAGGTATGGACGGAGAATTGCCGGCTCCATGGCTGCACGTGTGCACGGCGGCGACCATACAACATGGTGCCAGCCACATGCAGATCCGGCCTGCGAGATAGAGCACCCCTGTCACCCGCCTCGTCACCCCTGGACCACACTCCACCGGTCCCCCCAGCCCCCACCGAAGCCCTTCCGGCCAGCGGAATCGCTCCACCACCCCCCCGGACTGCGGCGCCGCAGGACACAGTCCGCAGCTGTCACACGAGGTCCCCAAAAACTGTGAGCACACGTGCCCCACGCCACCAGGATGTCAGCCCATCAGGGGCAGAGCATCGGAGGAGGGCCTCATCTGACATCCTGAGGCTGTCCCAGCGGCGTGTGCCGTACTCAGTGATCGAGGGGGCTGATTGAAAAACAGTGCCACCCCCGATTTCAGTGTAAAAACGGATTCTCCAGCCAATCACCAAACACAAGTTTGGCGTCGGCAATCGGAGAACATAGAACATAGAAAAATACAGCACAGAACAGGCACTTTGGCACACGATGTTGTGTCGAATTTTTGTCCTTGATTAAGAACAAATTAATCTACGCCCCATCATTCTACCGTAATCCATGTACCTATCCAATAGCCGCTTGAAGGTCCCTAATGTTTCCGACTCAATTACTTCCACAGGCAGTGCATTCCATGCCCCCACTACTCTCTGGGTAAAGAACCTACCTCTGACATCCCCCCTATATCTTCCACCATTCACCGTAAATTTATGTCCCCTTGTAATCGTTTGTTCCACCCGGGGAAAAAGTCTCTGACTGTCTATCTGTTCCCCTGATCATCTTATAAACCTCTATCAAGTCGCCCCTCATCCTTCTCCTGGAGAGTAGGTCTTACGAGGAAATCCAGCCCATGGTATACCAAACAGAGAATCCAGCTCTATATGTCTGCTAACGCTGTGTTTAAGGGGTTAACAGCAAGGCCGGCTCCAGTTTCCTCCCACAGTCCAAAGTTGTGTAGGTTCGGTGAATTGGCCATGCTAATTTGCCCTTAGTGTCTAAAAAGGTTGGGTGGGGTGACTGGATTATGGGGATAGGTTGGAAATGTGGCCTTAAATGGGGTGCTCTTTGAAAGGGCCAGTGCAGACTCGATGGGCCGAATAGCCTCCTTCAACACTGTAAATTCTATGATTCTATGTCACTCATGGGAGGGCTGGGTCTGCTTTTGAGTTTCATTTTCAACCCTGCCTCCGTCTGTTTTTCGTTCCATTTTTAGAATTCTGCTCCGGTTTCTAAGGAAACGAGGGGCTGGATTCTCCGCCCCACCGCTCCACTTTTCTGCCCCCAGCCGTCGGCGGGATTGTCCATTGTGGGGCAGTCCCACGCCATTGGGAAACCCCCGGCGTCGGCAAAACGGAAAATCCCGCCGGCGGAGAATCCAGCCTAAGGTGTGTTTCTCAGACTGACTTCTGAAAGCTTCTCTCCCAAGGACTTTGTGAATAAACCAGTAAGCCACTGAGTCTTAACTGTTTTAATAAGTAGCATTTTACCTGTGTGTATGGATTTTGCTTAATTAGAAGTTTAGAAGTAAATGAGAAAGTAAGCCCAAAGACCTTTATTTTTTTTAGAATAGTTTAACTTAATTGAAAAGTTGCTTTTCTTGGGTGTTAATGGGGTAAATTCTGTGTTAACAACAAAGTTTGCTTTAATATAAAAGACTCCTGGGTGTCAGTGGAATCATTTCCCAGGGAAGTACCCTTTCCTCACAGTTTACAAATTGAAATATAAGGCGAAATTCTCCGACCCCCGCAGGGTCGGAGAATCGCCCGGGGCCGGCGAAAATCCCACCCCCACTGTGGCAGAAATTCTAAGCCACCCTGGAATTGGCGGGGGCGGGAATCACGCCCCACCGATCGGCGAGCCCCGTGCGGCGATTCTCCGGCCCGCGATGGGCTGAAGTCCCGCCGCTGAGAGGCCAATCCCGCCGCCGTGGTTTGAATCACCTCTAGTGGCGGCGGGGGCGCGTGGCGATCGGACCCCAGGGGGTGCCCCCACGGTGGCCAGGCCCGCGATCGGGGCCCACCGATCAGTGGGCGGGCCAGTGCCGTGGGGCCACTCTTTTTCTTCTGCCTCAGCCACGGCCCCCACCATGGCGGAGGCGGAAGAGAATCCTCCAGCGTGCATGCGCCGGTGGTGACGTCAGTGGCAGCTGACGCACCGGCGCATGCGCAAACCGACGAAGGCCTTTCGGCCGCCCCCGGCACAGGGTGGAGGGCGTCAAAGGCCGTTGGCGCCGGTTTTGGCGCCAGTCGGCGTGGTGCCAACCACTCCGGCGCGGGCCTAGCCCCTCAATGTGAGGGCTTGGCCCCTAAAGGTGCGGAGAATTCCGCACCTTTGGGGAGGCCCGACGCCGGAGTGGTTGGCGCCTCTCCGCTATGCCGGGACCCCCCCGCCCCACCGGGTAGGGGAGAATCACGCCCTGGTTCGGGTTCCATGACAATGGCGACTTGAGAATTGACACAGTAATGGTTGAGTTTCAGCCATTTCCAATAGAATTGATTTCTTCTCACGCCCCTCTCTGTGAAATTCCAATTGGCAGCCAATAAATCGGCAGGTCCATTGTGAACCAGCTTCTGCAGTTATTTCGACAATGACAGCCAGTAAATCCACAGGAAAGGATTTTTTTTTTTGCATTTTAATATCTTCTCAATGAAATATCACAAAATGTTGTCTGGATCCGATTGTCCTGACCAGTCAAGCAGACTAACTTTGAGCAATGTGTAATAAAGGGTATATTGACAGGCAAGTCAGCTCCATTTGTTTCAAAGCAGGTTATCCATGCTCTGTTTTCTTTTAAAAGTGATGTGTTAATTTTACGGAAGTCAATGAGTATAACTGCATAGGCATGACAATCTCAAGTAATGCATATTATTTTAGTCTTCACAGTCGATTACGGCCTTCAAGATGTGCCCCTTATCCAGGGATGGTGGTGACAACTCCTTATTTGCAATAAGCAGATTATATGGATGTTACAGGTGGAGGGGGTGACATGGTGGGGGCGGCAAGGAGGGGGTTGCAGTCGCTGTTAGGCAACTGATAACATTTGGGGACAATTCAGTTTCTGGAGGGTAGAGTGCTTTAGTCATTGCTTAAACACCATGGCAGTGAATTTCAGTTTTATTACATTGAAAACAGTGTTTCAATCCATTAGTCTGTTGACACAGATGCGCACAAAGGGAGATATTGCTTGATTGACTTGTTTTTCACTTGGATCCATTTTGTTTATTACTCAATGGAAGGGAATCACGGTAGCATTGTGGATAGCACAATCGCTTCACAGCTCCAGGGACCCAGGTTCGATTCCGGCTTGGGTCACTGCCTGTGCGGAGTCTGCACATCCTCCCCGTGTGTGCGTGGGTTTCCTCCGGGTGCTCCGGTTTCCTCCCACAGTCCAAAGATGTGCGGGTTAGGTAGATTGGCCATGATAAATTGCCCTTAGTGTCCAAAATTGCCCTTAGTGTTGGGTGGGGTTACTGGGTTATGGGGATAGGGTGGAGGTGTTGACCTTGGATAGGGGGTAGGGTGCTCTTTCCAAGAGCCTGTGCAGACTCGATGGGCCGAATGGCCTCCTTCTGCACTGTAAATCTATGTATGCAATGTTTCTTTACACAAGATAACTAGGTGTCAAATGTTTGTAGTTTTTCCTACTTATATTTTAAAGGTCTGGTTAATTGACACTTTTACAGGGTTGTAGTAACAGCAGGTGTTTAAAGAAAGTTATAAATGACAGTTTTGTAAGTTTATCTACTTGTGCCATCATTACTGTAGGATTCATTAGTTCTATATGAAGTGTATACTGGTTGAATTGACATGGAAATGCTATGAGTGCATGGAGAGTTCTTTAAACAACTGGCCTTGTCTGCGATTCTCCCACCCCCCCCAAAACGGCGTGCTGCGTTTCACGACAGGCCATTCGGAGAATCGGCGCTCGCCATTTCTAATAGGCGAGCGGCGATTCTCCGGCCCGGATGGGCCGAGCGGCCTGTCCAATCCGCCGGGTTCACGCCGGCACCAACCACACCTGGTCGCTGCCGGCATGAACAGCGCGCGAACGCTGCGTGTGCGGCCTGTGGGGGGGGGGGAGGATCGAGCACCAGGGGGTGCTCAGTAGGGGTCTGGCCCGTGATGGGTACCCACCGATCAGCGGGCCGGCGTCTCTAAAGAACGCACTCTAAAGAACGCCGGCCAACCTGCGCATGCGCGAGTGACGTCATTTAAGTGCCACCGGCCGCGTCATTTACACGGTGCCGCTTTGACGCGGCACCAAGGCCCGGCGCGTCAAATTGACGCTGCGCCGCTCCTAGCCCCCTGGGGGTGGGAGAATAGGGGGCGAGGAGCGGCCTCCGATGCCGGAGTGAAACACTCCGAGAGAGAGATCAAGGTTTTGACCCTCTAACCTATCGATCAAACTAAAACACTCACAGGCAGGATAGAGAGAAAAAGCTGACTTCTCTGTTTACCTGGAGTGAGCTCCAGCCGAGGTAGTTGAGAGAGTACCACCCTTTTTAGGAAGATACAAAACTCCAGAGAGCTTCCTTCTTGGGTGGCATGGTAGCACAGTAGTTAGCACTGTTACTACAATGTCAGGGACCCGGGTTCGATTCCCAGCTTGGGTCACTATCTTTGCGGAGTCTGCACGTTCTCCCCGTGTCTGCGTGGGCTTCCTCCGGATGATCCAGTTTTCTCCCACAAGTCCCAAAAGACGTGCCTGTTAGGTGAATTGAACATTCTGAATTCTCCCTCAGTGTACCCAAATAGACAGCGTAATGTGGTGAATAGGGGATTTTCACAGTAACTTCATGGCAGTGTTAATGTAAGCTGATTGTGACACTAATAAAGATTATTATTCAGCTCTGGGTTCAAATTGAAACTAACTATGGGAACAGTCTCACAGAGAGCATTCCAAAATAGTCACTACCAATCAGCACAGATGACCAGCTGAGAGCCCAGCAAAGTAAACAGCCCATGAGCTGACACCCAAGTCCATCAAGATGAGTCATCACCGATGTCATCACATCTGGCTGGGTTCCTTTTAAAAAAATTAAAGGTGAAGTCCATCTTAAAGGCAAGGGTGATTTTTTTTGTCCATGTACAAAATTTATACAAGCCAAAATAACAGAAAATAAAGGGAATACATAGGGAAAACAAGGTTTAAACAGGAGCATCCTTACAAGGGTGAATACAGGTTGCAGGCTTACATGCAAAAATGAGGACACCAGGAATTGGGGCTACAATTTTGGATTTGGGTTCAGTCCACCATTTTGAAAGGTCCACAGATTCTCCCCCAATTCTGCAAAGATCCAGTCTGTTAACTCTATTTCTGCCTCCACAGTTGTTGCTTGACATTTTTATACAGTGCTCCTGTTAATCTCTGAACCACAGTACGATGCTTATTGAACACAAAACAAATAATCCTTATAAAGGAAAAAAGTAAAACAGTAAGGTGGCAATGGATATGGATGTAATGCTACTTGTGATGATCCATTTACCACAACTGAGAACAGCAGACATTCTGTACTATGTTCAGATAGGAAAACACATGAGGAACGTTTTCGCAAGGATTATCTCAGTGGATGTGCTACATGCCAGCATCTTTTTCAAAGGCACCACATTGGTTCAGATCTGTTAGAGACTCTGGTATCAGTTTAATTATAAGGTAGTGATTAAAAAGGCAGCCAGTTTGAAGAATTAACAAGAAATGTCAAGCAACGTGACTAGCCCACTCCTGTAACTGAGATGTGCAGCAGGAAGGGCCATAATCACAATGAGTGGCGTAACAGGCTCGAAGGGCCGAATGGCCTCCTCCTGCTCCTATTCTCTATGTTTCTATGTAGTTGAGTCTGGATGAGTGTAACTGTCTGCGGTTTCCTTGACATTTCTTCCATTTCCAAGGACATGATTATCAGGTTCTGTTGTGCTCGTAGGCTGAATGCCATGGGATGCAAAGGGGTGCATTGCTCCTCCTCCATGTCCATGCCAACCATTTATGGTATAGGCAGCAGGGCTGGGGGGGGGGGGGGGAGAGGAGGTCTTTGCCCCCTACCTGGGAAGCCCACAGGGAGATCGACAATGGTTTCCCGGTGGTCCTCGTTGTGGTATTCTTTGTGGTTCAGATCCTAGAATGGTTGGTGTCGTGTTCACAAAGACCACAACTAGCTTTTGTATGAAACAAAGTTAAAGATTTATTTACACTACTTAATTGAATTCAACCTCTTACTTCTATATAATAAACAATTAACAATAAATATGCAATCAACACTTATCTACCATTAATCTCTACGCTAATACAATAACTATGATCTGCTCTCACTCACTTTCCTACAGTCTTTCTCCTAGCCTTCACCTCAACACTCTCTCAGAAGGCTTGGCATTGGTGCTTTAAATAGTTCTGCATTCTGCATCTAGCTCCCTCTAGTGGTTGTTTCGGACATACCATTAACCCTTACAGTTCTGTACATATCTCGTAATGTCACACTGGTGGGAGTTATGACACTGGCCTTGCCCAGCAACACTTGCATCCCAAAAAGTAATACTGTAATGGGCTGTGCTGTGTATTGAGCTAGCCCTGATCAACAGGTGAGCAGGTCAGGCATATTCTGGCTGATGAGGCTGACAGTGTTTAACTCGAGGTTATTATGAAAAACATATTTAAACATATGTGAAAGTTTACTTTAACTTTGGTTGCATGAGAGCTGAATTTTCAAGTAGGCAGTTTGTTTATTTTTGAAGGCTTTTTCCCCAGGTTCTAATTACTACAATTTTAGATGATCGAAATTCCAAAATACATTCTTTACTTTGCACTGTTTTTTACAGGAGAAAGATGGTGATGAAAGGGGGAATGTGATACAGGTTGCTGGCACTATGTGGACTGGATCTACTTTACTCATTCAGACCCAGAAACATGTACATTGAAATATCTGTGCTAAACTACCAGAGAAAACTGCCTGTGGAGAAGATTGATTTGTGCCATCTGTTCAAATGTGATCTGCAGACATTCTCCATTACAAGAAGGGCTTTACCAGTGATGCTTAAACCCTGAGCTTTTATGCCTTGGGCTCATTCTAAACAAGAACGTAGAGCAATTTCAGTCAATTGACAGTCCCAAACCCTTCAATGTTTTTTCTGTCATCTGATTCCTAATGACCTTGACCCTCAAGCTCTGTGCAATTTCTCCCAAATTCCTGACATAATTTCAACAGTAACCAGCTAAAATCCCGAAGAAGCAAAATTATACAGAAGCAACGTCTGCCATTACCAAGGTGATTCTGCTGGTCTCCCAGCGAATTCCAATGAGAGATTAGGAGAATCCTCGGGAATTTCAGGGGCCCTGTGGGGACTATCTCGGAAAAACGGGTGGTTGTCACCAACTGCAAGGGCTTTCAAATGCAAGGGGAGTGACTGAAGCGAGAGCCAGAGGAAAGGAATGAGGCCTCTAGTTTTTGCCTCAGTTCACGTCACATTCTCAGCCCACAGAATATTGAAGATTGCTTATCTAAAATTAATTTTGTGGATCAAAATGGGGCAAACTGAGCTTTCTCTCTTTTATTGCACATTTGTTTTGTGCGACATCCAGGAAACTGCCTTTAACGTGGGGTGTCAATTGGGAGTGGGGCCTCCCTGTCTCAATTAGCATGAGGCCTGGGTGACCTGAATTCACTGACCTCATTTCCATAATGGGCAACCAACTCTTGTCTGAATCCAACTGGAATTACAACCTGGCCAGCAGAGTGTCGTGGAATTTTGGATAAGAGAAAGGCCACAATTGGTGAGCTGAGGTCACTCTCCCTGGTGGTATAATAAACGGTGAGAGGCTGTTTTTGGTGGTGGGGATGTTGGTGGGGAGGGGAGCAGGGGTCTGGATTGTATCATGCTCAATGTGGGGGGGGGGGGGGGGGGGGAATAGCTCAGTTGCGAGAGGCAAAATATTTCCTTATGTGGCCTTAAGGAGAGCTCCTGCTCTGTTCCTCCTGACCCACAAGGAAATTATTCAAAAAAGTTAAATTACCAAATTGCCTGCACCTCCCCCACTCCTGCTTGCTCAACTATGTGTGATCAACACCAGGCCCAGCACTGATGGCAAATTGCACAAACACAAGTTGAAATATTATTGGGGAGCTTATTATGAGATTCCATCTGCTGCAAATTAATGAGGTTCCAGTCTGCCTGTGGTAGGCAACCTTCACAAGATTAAAAAAAACTGCATTTTTAAGATGGTGGCTGGCGGGAGCACATTGTGGATGCTGCAGGAATCACCATTATAACCAGCAGGCTGGCATAACCCCATTTGCCAGGCAGAGTTAAAATTGGAAAAATAAGCAAATACCGCGAATCTGAAACAAAGAACAAAGGACGCTGCAAATAGACAGTAGGTCTGCCAGCATCCATTGGAGAAAAACAGGGGGTGGGATTCTCCCACCCCCCCCCCCCCCTTGCCGGGGTGGGAGAATCGGCGCGACGCCGCGCGAATCGCGCCCCGACGCCCGCACACGATTCTCCCACCCCTGTGAAAACGACCGCACACGAATGGAGCCGGGCTGCACGGAGAATCACCGCAAAAGCCCATAGCGGCGATTCTCCGGTGGCGCCGCGATTCTCTGGCCCGGATGGGCCGACCGGCTGTCCGAAAAAATCCGAGTCCCGCTGGCGCCGTTCTAACATGCTCTGGGCCAGCGGGACTTCGGGGTTGAAGGGTCCGGGGCAGTCTGTGGGGGGGGGGGGCGGGAGGAGGGGCCCAACCCTGGGGAGGCCCTCCGTAGTGTCCTGGCCCGCAATCGGGGCCCACCAATCGGCGAGCCGGCCTCTCTTTCTGTGGACTTCTTTTCTGCCGCGCGGGCTCCTGCATCCCTGCGCCATTTGGCGTCGGGGCAGACGCGGGGATGACGGCCAGTGCGCATGCGCTAGTTGGCGCCGGCCCAATTGCGCATGCGTGGACACCGCGGCGCCACGTCGTTTACCAGCAGGCCGGATCTCCGACGCCGCTCCGCGCCCCCGCGCTTCCCACCACGCCCCTACTAGCCCCCTTGTCAGCCGGAGAATGCCGTCTCGGAAAGGGCGCAGACAGCCAGGTAAAACGCGCCCGTTTTCCCACCGGTGCCCGCACTCTGTCGCCGGAGTGGAGAATCGCGGCCAGGGTTAACGTTTTGAGTATGTTGACGTTTCATCAGAACTGAAAGAAGGGAGAATATGTTAGAGCTGTGGAAACTGTGGCAAAAAGTAGCAACATCAAGAACAAAAGAAACGCTGCACGACAACTATGGGATGAAATCTGATGGCACTGTCCATTTTTTTAATGCGGCCTCGCAGGGCGGCGACAGTACAGGGCTACCAAGCAATAATCAACCAACGCCACTGAACAATTGATTAATAACTGTACTCTACGATGTTAGCAAATCATCCCCCCTGGTTTGCGAGGGGAAGAGGGGTGCATTGTGGCGATATGCATATCGGATATTAAAAACAAAAAGGGGTTTAAGATGTAGGAGAAAGGTCAAAATCTAAAGTTGCCGAACTCAACATTAAGCCCAGAGGGCTGTAACGTGGCTTTAAAATATAACCTTGTTTTTGTGTGAGTAAATAAGCACGCACTATGGTCACTTTGTAGACTCATTTTTCCAAAAGGTAGCGTGACTACAGTTGCAATTTAAATGACAATAATAAAGTGTGCTCTACTGCAGTGTGGTTTTGCATTTGAAGTTTGGAAAGAGCTTTGAGGACTTAACATGCAACCTCAGTCATGATTTAGCAGGGTGAGAGGAAACTCTTTGTGGCTTGTGTAGTCTGCCCATTTACTTACTATAGTGAAATACTGGCGAACCTTATTTTGGCAGACTTCCTGAGACTATTATTTTACCTAATCGGCTCCCACACCCTTTGCCACAGCATTTAATCTTTCTGCCTTTTCCTGCCAAGCAGGGTATAGTTCTGCTGTGATCGAAGTGCCGGGACCTCAAACAGGCTGACTGTCCTTTTCTGTGGTCCTTGCAGAAACATATGAAAGTGGAGGTCTGTGCCCCACCATCCAGCATTGCTACTGCTGAGCTGTGTGACTACACGCTTAGAAGGCATCTCACACAGGCCTTGTTCTGAGCTAAACGCTGCACGACAACTATGGGATGAAATCTGATGGCACTGTCCATTTTTTTAATGCGGCCTCGCAGGGCGGCGACAGTACAGGGCTACCAAGCAATAATCAACCAACGCCACTGAACAATTAATAACTGTACTCTACGATGTTAGCAACTCACCCTCACCCCATCCCCCCAAATGACAGCAAATTCATGGGTCTGAACCTGAGTAATGAGGCCAGGTTGGGATATTCTGCAGGCTGGTCCAGCATTTTGTCAGCATTGCTAAGCTTGCTGATCCATAAACAAAAAAAAAATATATCCTTTTGTGTCTGTGATTGCTACTTATGATTCCATCCATTGTTTGAACCTCAATCCAAGTAGGTCCTGCTCCATTAGCCACGTTGCTTGGGGGCATTGCTGTATTATTTAAGAATTATATGTGAAAAGCTCGCCACAAAGTTAACGGAAACATTAATAAATGTTTAATGGTCTGAAATTCGAATGCTGGGCTGGGACCTGGGGGTGGCAGAGGGGGTTCTGAAAATGGGGTAGATCTGTTTTAGTGGATTGCAATTTGGGACACTTATGCATGAAACATTTATATATTACACACTTATGCTGTAAATTACTGTAGAGGTGATTGCTGTTAAAGCATGTATCTGTCCCCAATGTCTGAAAATGAGGGGAAAGTGAGGGCAATGTTGCTGTCCCAGAATTTCTACCAACACCAAAAATGCATTTGCTATTGCCTGGAGTGTTATTGAAATACTGATGCAATAATATAATATGCACTAATATAACCACTGTGTTACTGCATCCCATATCCAGGCATCATTGAAGATAGTAAAGAACACAGGTCCTAAGATTGATCCCTGTGCAACACCACTTAAATCATGTCAGTCTTCCCCCACAGTAACAACATGGGGCTCTCCTTGATTCTTCAACCAATGAAGGGGGGGGGGGGGGTGGACCCCATAGCAGGAACTAAATCCTGTTTCAGTACAGAGGCACAGAAGGAAATTTGTGTCCCATCGCAAATTGATTTCCAAACTTTCTTTCAATGAGCACAAACATAAGCAAATAATGAAACAAAGAACAATTGTATTTTGGAGCTCTAGACTTCATATTGTGAGGTAGTTGGAATGAAATGAAAAGTAGAGAATTGAATAAAAAAAGAAACTGATCGAGATTTAGCTGCACTGAGGACTTGTGAGATGCAGATTAGCATAGTAGGAGATAGTAAGCAAAGTGTAGATTAGCAGTCTGAGGACCTAGATCATAGCCGTGCTCAGTTGTAAAACAGAGCTCTCTCAGAAAATCAAGAAATTTGTGCAGAAAAGAAAGCAGCTGAAGTCTGTCTGTGTTAGACCCCATAAGTTCCACTCTAAACTAGAAGAAGGATTCCCAAAAAAAGGCTTCCGATCCTGTGTGGCAATTATATTCTGGATTTGGCTCATAGTGCTAAAACCTATGGGGTATTGTTTTGGGGAAGGTGTATTCTTGGAGTTTAGACCAGTAGATAGATTTAGGATTGGGGTAATTTATGTATACTGTCTAGGTAACTATTATTTTTGTTAATTATCAACTTTGATCTTTACTGTTGTCTTTCTTTTTTGTTATGTGTTTTAAAGTTTAATAAACGTTTTGTGGGCAGCACGGTGGCACAGTGGTTAGAACTGTTGCCTCACGGCGCTGAGGTCCCAGGTTGAATCCGGCCTCTGGGGCACTGTCAATGTGGAGTTTGCACATTCTCCCCATGTTTACATGGGTTTCGCCCCCACAACCTAAAGATGTGCAGGCTAGGTGGATTGGCCACGCTAAATTACCCCTTAATTGGAAAAAAATGAATTGGGTACTCTAAATTTATAAAACAAAAGATGAAAAAAAGAGGGAATAAAAGAAACATTTTGTTATTTGAATAGTTTACAACAAGACTGACCCCTTTCCTCACTGCATTCCTCACATTTTTTTCAAATCGCAAAAAATAAATAATTAAGAGCTGGTGATCCAAGTTTCACTTTCGGGATTTGGGATACCTTTGCATTGAACATCAGCGGGGTTCATAACAAAATTAGAGGCTCTTTGGTAGGATTTTAAAAGCATAATTCCTTGGTCATATTGGAATTGCTGCCTTTAAAAGTAATGATGGTGAGGAGACTGTTGAACCAGGTTTAACAATAAGGTGACTCCAAAATGGCTTTGGTAATGGCTAAGGCTTATTTGAGAGTAGAGGATATAACCATGGAGGGCATTAAAAGCCTAACTAAGGCTAAATTGAGGGAATTGGCACATCTGTTGCAATTAAGATTACCTGCAGGGATTACAAAGGCTGATAGAACTGATACTATAGGGAAACATTTAAAATTACGAGGGAGACTGAGAAACCAAGTTCACCGAAAGGTGAGGCAATTGAATTGGCAAAAAGAAAAAGTATGAATGAAGCAATTAGAAATAGAAAGAGAAATGGAAATGAAAAACTTGAGTTGGAGGCAAAGGAGAGAGAGAAAACACTTGAAATGGAAGAGCAGGAGAGAGATAGAAGGCAGAAACAGCAATTAGAAATAGGAAAGTTAACAAGGGAAGAAAGAGAAAAGAAGAGACACAGCGAAATTCAGTTTAAAATGCTGGCAGTTAAAGTAGAAACACTGGAGGAAAGTGAGAAAGGACATAATTCTAGACATGAATCAAGAGGGGAGATGTTTAGAATTGCACAGTGTCTTCCATAATTTGATGAGAAGGACATGGAAGCATTTTTCAATTCATTTGAAAAAATAGCTAAAAATGTGAAATGGCCACATGGAATTTAGATGCTGCTTTTACAGAGTAAACTAGTTGGTAGGACTAGCATGCATCTTTATCAGAAGAAATGACTGGGGAGTATTATACAGTGAAGAAAGCTTTAGTATGTGCTTTTGTGTTAGTACTAGAAGCTTATGGACAGAAGTTTTGAAATGCAAAAAAAAGTCTGGGCAGATTTATATAGAATTTGCAAGGGTTAAACAGAGTAATTTTGATCAGTGGTTAAGAGCATTAAAATAGAAGGAACTGATGAGAAACCTAGAGAAGTAATTATTTTAGAAGAATCCAAAGATTCATTACCATCAGTGATAAGGACTCACGTGGAGGAATAAAGAGTTAAAACTCAAATAAAAGCAAAATGCTGCGGCTGCTGGAAATCTGAAATAAAAACAAAATGCTGGATAAACTGAGCAGGTCTGACAGCATCTGTGGAGAGAAATAGAGTTAATGTTTCGGATCTAAATGATCCTTCCAAAGAACTGACGTAAAACTGCGAGGCAAGCTGTGGATGACTACAAATTGGTCCATAGATCAAAGCCTGATTTTCCAACATCCTTTTAGGTTTGAAAGTGATAGAAAATGGGAAGGTGAAAAAAAGGGATGTCAGGTAAGAGAAGGAATAGTCAAAAGGTCCAAAGAGATTCCATCTCAGAATAACAAAGAAGGTGCTCTGGGTACAAGGGATATGAAGAACGTTATATGCTCTCATTGTAATAAACTGGGCCATACAGAGTCAGTGTGCTGGGAATTGTAGGTAAATTGTGCAACTTAAGAAAGGAAAAATTAAGTTAGAGACTGTGGAACAAGAAAAAACAGAAAGGAACAAACAATAGGACTGGATGAAGGTGTGAAAATGTGTGAACAGCTTATTCAGGGGCAGAGTGAACAGTAGGTGGCTGATATGTTTAAGGACTTTGTGTGTGAAGGAAAAGTCTTTCCATATTTATGGACTGGAATGGGTAAAAATCTAAAAATTTGAAGTGATACTGGAGCAAATCAATCACGAATGTTGTGGGATAAAGATATTTGCTGTCCACGGGGGATTTTGAAGGAGTAAGTTCTAGTCAGTAGTATTTCTGGAGAGGTTAAAATAATTCCTCTGGCTAGCCCTGTTGCCTCACGGCGCCGAGGTCCCAGGTTCGATCCCGGCTCTGGGTCACTGTCTGTGTGGAGTTTGCACATTCTCCCCGTGTTTGCGTGGGTTTTACCCCCATAACCCAAAGATGTGCAGGCGAGGTAAATTGGCCATGCTAAATTGCCCCTTAATTGGAGAAAATGAATTGGGTACACTAAATTTATTTTAAAAAAATAATAATTCCTCTGGCTAAAGTAAACTCGAAGAGTAGTTTAAAGACAGGCAAAGTGGTTGTAAGAGTTTTAGAAAGATTGCCTATTGCAGGAGTTTAATTTATCTCATATAATGATGTAGCTGGCACATTCAAATGGCACATTCAGAATTGGAAGCCCAATGTATTCGTGAATGCTATTTTGGGAAGAATAACGTACCAATGAGAAAATGGAGGCCGACTCATGTTACTGCAGGTGAAAAATAGACAGACATCATGTTGTGCAACTGCCTAAGCATAGGAAAAACGTTCAAAGAAGCTCAGAAAACTCCATTAGAGGAACATTTTGGAACAAGGGAAACTCAAGCAAAGACATAAGAACAGTTTCATTGGCCTGCGGTTCACAAAGATTTAGCTAAGTTTTGACAAACCTGTCACAGATGTCAAGTAGTAAGGAAACTGCAAGATGTAATAAAACTGGTGCCTTTAATGTCTGCTCTTGAAGAATCTTTAATAAGAGTTTTAGGAAATTGTGTAGGATCACTTCCTAAAATAAATAGTGGGATATTTTGGTTGCGCCTGCTCAGAGATCAGAAATTCCCGCCCGTGGTTAATGGACCTTTAAATGGTCCACCAAATGTTCCATCCCACCCCTGATGATTCCCATTGACTATAAAAGTTTCCCCAAGGAATGGAAATCAATACTGACAATTATGGATGTGTCCACCAGATTTCCTGAAGCCATACCATTATAAACACTACAGCAAAGAGAGTTGTGGAAAAATTGACCACATTCTTTAGTCGATATGGCTTACCAAAAGAAATACAATTAGATTAAAGGTTGAATTATATGTCAGAATTATTTAAGGAAGTCACGAGTAGCTTGGAGCTAAAACAATAGAACTGATCTGCATATCATCCAGAGTCAAGGATTCATTAAGGAGTTGGCATCAAACTTTGGATATAATGATGAAAGCATATAGTTACCCACGTGACTGGGACAAAGGACTGCCATGTTCATTATTTGCCATCATGGAAGCACCAAATGATTCTATGAAATGTAATTCTTCTGAATTGATTTACAGACATGAAGTGAAAGAGCTGCTAAAATTAATCCAGGAAAAGTTGCTCGGTAAGGAATCAGAAACTGCACTCTGGGATGATGTGTCAAATTTTAAAGAGAGATTGAATGGGGCATATGAATGGCTGAGGAAGCATTTTACATTAACATTGCAATGAAGGTGCTGCGAAAATCCCCCAGTTGCTCTCATGTGATTCATCACCCAGTGACCGTAAAATTGCTTCTACAGATAAAAGTGCCAAAATTTGGAGCCTGAACAGTACTATGCCTCTTTATGTTTTGTCTAGTGACAAGTCCTGTGACCAGAACTGCAAGTTCACTTGGGACAATGAATAGTTGGCTACTGGAGATCACAATGGTGAAATTAGGACCTAGAGGGTACAAGGAGAGACAGTGTAGTAGTATTCTCGCTGGACTAGGAATCCAGAGGACCAGAGTCATGCTTGAATCCCACCATGGCAGATGGTGAAATTTGAGTTCAATAAAAGTCTGGAATTAAAAGGCCATAAAATTATTGTCGATTGTCATAAAATCCCATCTGGTTCACTGAAGTCATTTAGGGAAAGGGATCTGTTGTCCTTACCTGGTCTAGCCTACATGTGACTCCAGACGCACAGCAATGCGGTTGACTTTTAAATGACCCCAAGGAGGGGCAATAAATGTGGGCCCAACCAGTATGCCCACATCCCATGGACGGATTTTAAAAAAAAGATGTCTGTGCGGAGTCTGCACGCCCTCCCCGTGTGTGCGTGGGTTTCCTCCGGGTGCTCCGGTTTCCTCCCACAGTCCAAAGATGTGCGGGTTAGGTGGATTGGCCATGCTAAATTGCCCGTAGTGTCCTAAATAAGTAAGGTCAAGGGGGGGTTGTTGGGTTACGGGTATAGGTGGATACGTGGGTTTGAGTAGGGTGATCATTGCTCGGCACAACATCGAGGGCCGAAGGGCCTGTTCTGTGCTGTACTGTTCTATGTTCTATGTTCTATGTCCCTGATGCCATTGTTAGCATTGCCTTCTGTGGAATGATTGTGTACTGCTCTGGCTGCCACACCATTCGAAGAATGTTAATGCATTGGAGGGAATGCAGAAGAGTGGTTTCAGGGCTGAGAAACTTCAGTTACGAGGATAGACTGGAGAGTTTTGCCTTATAAAGAAGGCTGAGAGGAGATTTGATAGAGATATTCAAAATCATGCGGGGGCTGGATAGAATAGATAGAGAGAAGCTGTCCCCTCTTGTAAAAGGATCAAGAATGAGAGAGCACAGGTTTGACGTGATTTGCAAAAGAAGCAAATGTGATGTGAGAAAATAATTTTTCACACAGGTGGTTTAGGTCTGGAATCCAGGACCTGGAAGTGTTGTGGAGACCGATTCAATTGAGGCATTCAAGTGGCCATTGGATGATTACTTGAATAGAAACAATACGCAGTGGTATGAGTAAAGGGCAAAGGAATGGCACTACGTCATAATGCTCATTTGGAAGGTTTGTGCAGGCACAATGGGCCAAATGGCCTCCTTCTGCTCCATAACTATTTTGTGATTCTGTGACATTGGACTCCACTCTGACTCTTGCATTGGCCCTCTTCCTTCGAGATAGTCCTCAGTGTGCCTGAGTCTGAGCATGCAAGAGTTTAGACCTAGATTAAGAATTAATTAAATTGCAGTTGAAATGTCCATCTAAATATATCTAGATCCCAGGCTTACCAAGTGTAACACTAACATTCTGGTAGCAGATTAGGATGATAGAATGATCCATGATAGAATGGCGGAGCAGACTCGAAGGGCTGAATGGCCTAATTCTGCTCCTATATCTTCTGAACTTTTGAAGTGGATAGTCTAAGCGGCTTTTATTTTTTGTAGCCATATCATTTTGAATAAAACTTTCTGTGCATTTGCGTGGGTTTAAGTACATTATTTTGGCAGATTAACATTCTCTCAGCTTTGGACACACTTCACCAAGGCAACCTGCCACTATAGAATGCTGTTCCATTGGTAAGGAGGTTAATTAGTGTTCACAACTGAATTTATAATGTTTTACTACATTTTTAGAGTAAAAATACATAATTTACTCCTTTTCTTCTGACAATGTCATTAAAATTTTAATTCACCGTTAACAATTTTACAAGAGGCAATTGAAAGTTTGAGCGCAATCTGGCTGTAAGGCCATTACAGAAATGTATGCCAAGTATATTGGTATTCATACTGGGCAACTGGTGTTATATCTGAAACACATGCCATTTTATCACAGTTATTCATCTTCACATATAACAGGCTTGCATTATTACCTGCTCTGCTGTGACTGTTACTTCTATATTCAAGTCAACACTTCATAACAATTTGACATGCTGATTTAGCCACTCGCATCTTTGGTGGGCTGCGATTCTTCATTCAGTTTACAAGCTGGTATTTTGCAGGTCATTCTTGGGGGAAGGAAGGGTCAAATAATTAATTAATCTATTTCACAGAATATAAACTGCTTACTATAGATACCATTGCAAAAGCCTTTGTGAGGTTGGAAATCGGCCCATTTTGCGAGAGTATCTGTCCCGCTGGGGAACCTATTTTCTTGCGAATAAAGTGAGCAATGAAGTGTGATAATCTTGAGGGAAGCATAAAGAACTATCAAGAAAATAGTGTTAAACAGCAGCATGTTCAAAGTCATTCTGGTTAAAAAATTAATTCCACATGGATTTCATACTGTAGTCTTGTTTAGAAATAGTAACTGCAAGGAAACATAAATCATTCATTTAATGAGTGTCAATCAATGTAAAACATAAACATAATGATTAAAAAGCTTGCAATCATTTTATTTTTTAAAACCCTTCCAAAACAGAAAGGTTTAAACTTAAAATTGGTCCATTTACAGTTGTATCTCCCTGACAGCATCAGGTTCAATGGGTTCAAGCACGTACGAGCAACTCATTTCTCTTTTGAAAGGAACACTCAAAATGGCAGTGAGGAAGTGCTTCTGTGTGTGGGACAAACCACTGTCAATATCTCGGCCAAACCTGTCTCTTCTGACAAGATGAGCAGGAACAAACTTCTCCGCAACTGTGTCTTGGAAGGCAGCACGGTGGCACAGTGGCTAGCACTGTTGCATCACAGCGCCAGGGACCCGGGTTCAATTCTGGCCTTGGGTGACTGTATAGAGTTCGCACGTTCTCCTTGTGTTGCGTGGGTTGCCTCTGAGTGCCGTTTCTTCCCACAGTCCAAAGGTGTGCAGGTTAGGTGGATTGACCATGATGAATTGACCATGATAAATTACCCCTTAGTGTCCAGAAATAGGCAGGTGAGGTTATGGGTACAGTAAGAAGTCTTACAACACCAGGATAAAGTCCAACAGTTTTGTTTCAAATCACTAGCTTTCGGAGCACTTTCCTTCCTCAGGTGCTCCGAAAGCTAGTGATTCAAAACAAACCTGTTGAACTTTATCCTGGTGTTGCAAGACTTATTACTGCGCTCACCCCAGTCCAACGCCGGCATCTCCACATCATAGGTTATGGGTCAGGGTTTAGAAAACTCCAAAGTATATCATGGAGTTCACCTGACCTACAGCTGTTTATTGATTTTGGTTACGATGAGCACAAGGGCTGCCTTCCAGGTGTTATTCAATAGAGGCCTTAAACACTTTTAATCAAAAACAAGCTTTATTCTACGAATTTAGTTAACATTTTTATAAACACACACAGTAAGCATTTTTATCAACTATAAACATAAATACCCCACACGGCTACAGTAATCTATGTATCACCCTTAATAAATTTCCCGCTTTAACTGTTCCAATTTAATAACAAGGTACCATAAGTCAGAAACCCCTTTTCGAAGGTGTGGCCCAATACACGGCACTCTTACTAGCTTTACGACTTGGCACGGATACACCTGTTTCCTTTCCAAAACAGCAGGTTTGAATTCCTTCCAGAAAACAGTTATCACTTTTAAGTTATCAAGTAATCTGGAAACAACTTTTAAACAGAAGATAGAGTGACATTTCTTTCCAACCTGTGCAATACAAAACCAGGTCAAACTCAAAGTGAAAGTAAAACTCAGCGCCACAGCGCAGCTCCACCCACACAATGACATCACTGAAGCCATGTGATAAGACAAAAACATTTCTTAAAGGTACACTCCCATGACATGGGGTTACAGGTATAGGGTAGGGTGGATAGGGGAGTGGACATAGGTAGAGTGCTCATTTGAAGGGCTGATGCAGACCCGATGGGTCAATTGGCCTCTTTCTGCACTGTAGGGATTCTATGATTCTTGAAATGAATAGAAAGGTAACAAGTAATAATAGTAATCTTTCTTGTCACAAGTAGGTTTACATTACCACTGCAATGAAGTTACCGTGAAAAGCTCCTGGTCACCACATTACGGTGCCTGTTCGGGTACATGGAGGGAGAATTCAGAATGTCCAAATTACCTAACAAGCACATCTTTTGGGACTTGTGGGAGGAAATTGGAGTCTCCGGAGGAAACCCACATAGACACGGGGAGCACGTGCAGACTCTGCCCAGACAGTGACCCAAGGCGGGAATTGAACCTAAGACCCTAGTGCTGTAAAGCAACAGTGTTAACCATTGTGCTACCAGTAATCAATTGCTTGCGATCGAAAATTGACCATAGTCATAATACAATCATTTTTGAAATATATTCAAAACGGTGGCACTTTATTTGAATTGCCTGAAGAGAAAAGTGAAATTCCAGATTTTAAAAACCATTTGATTTGGCACATCATGGAAGACTCTTCAATAAAATGAAAGCACGGTGCATTAAAAGAAAATGCCAGCGACATGGATAGAAAATTGGTTTGCAGGACACAAAACAAAGATTGGTGGCGAATAGATATTTTTCTAACTGGAGGAATGTAAACACTGGTGTACCTCAGGGATTAGTGGGGAAACTGCTGCTGTTATTTTTATGTATATATCAAACTAAACTGGTCTCCATTTGGTACAGGAGGCACAATATCCAAATTGCCAGAGGAGACAAAAAACAACACTGAACTGAAATGGATTGTAAATTATTTCAGGTAACAGCCAGGACATGTCAACCTCGGCTCAGTTGGTGGCACTCTTACCTCTGAATCATGAGGTTCGCAGTTAAAGCCAGGGCTTTAACACAAAATATTAGGACTGACACTCGATCCTGGGGGAGTGTCGCACTGTCGAGATGTCATCGTCTGCATTAGACGTTAAATTGAGGCCCCATCTGTCCTCTCAGGTAGAAATAAAAAATCTCATGGCATTACTTTTGATGAAAAGCAGAGCAGGTTTCCCAGTGTCCTGGCCAACAAACATCCCTCAATCAACATCAACAAAGCAGATGATCTATCTTTATCACATTGACGCGTGTGGGAGTTTGCGGTGTGCAAATTGGCTGCAGCGTGTCCTACAATAGAGTCTTTGGTTTTCAAAAAGTACCTGATTTTAAAACCTTTACCAATGTCCAATGATCAAGGAAAGTGCTATTATAAAGCTAAGTCTTTCTTTTCTTAATAGAGTGGGCAGATAGTTAGACTTAATTAATGTGGAGAAAAGTAAAGCAATATATTTTTGAAAAAGGATGAAAGAGGGAATGTCTGCACCAAACGGTAAAACTTTAAAAGGCAAAAAGAAGCACAGATCCAGAGGTTCTGATGCGTAAACCTTTAAAGCTGTTGAAAAATAAACAGCTGGGGTCTTCAGGTTTGGGTTGCGGTGCTCCCGATTGACTGCCATAACTTTGATGGGAGAATGATGGAACTCCTGGTGAAATGGTGTATGTTGTTTCTCTGGAAGCTGTGAATGTGATGGCAGTAGACCAAGAGAACCCTCATGAAAATTCAGAAGATTGAGTACAAAAGTAAAAATGGTAGTGCTAAAATGAAAAATGATTTTTAAAAATCATTCTGCAATAAATAGAATAATCGTGCCCAGATTGGGAGCCCTAACTTTAGGAAGGATATCAGGGACCTGTAAAGATTCACAAGATGATGCCAAATAGCAAAAGGTTTGTCTCGGACGCGGTATTAGAAACATTTTGTTCACTGGAACAAAAGCAGTCAGGTGGAGACCTGGTGAAGGTTTTTACTGTTTTCAGAATAGTGAGAAATTTTGATTTGCGAAATTGAGGTAAACTGATTTCCATTGGTCAAATGGTCACTAACCAACCAGCGCCTTTACTAAATTATTGAAGAGAGAGATTTGAAGCTTCCTTTTTTGCTGCAGTGCAGAAAACTAGAAACAATGGGAGCCATAACAGCACTTAAAAGAAAACTGGACAAATATTTTATAAAATAAACATTAAAGGGGCTTGCGCGAATGACAAGAAAGTGGGACAACTGTGATCCTAAAAGCAAATTACTGCGGTTGCTGGAATCGAAACAGAAACAGAAAAAGCTGGAAAATCTCAGCAGGTCCGACGGCATCTGTCGAGAGAAAATCGAGCTAACGTCTCAAGTCTGGATGACTCCTCGTCTAGCTCTGCCAAAGACTCATCCCGACTCAGATTGTTAGCTCTATTTCTAACTGAGTAGCTGTTTTTTGGGGTATCAAAGGTGCAATGGGTCCAATGGACTTCTTTGGAATATATACGGAAAATAGTTCTCCCAAAATTAAATATAATATATAAAATAAACATGGAACACAACAATAACGCTTTAGAGATTTATACGGTCATTTGTGAGCCAAGATTGTTAAAAGAAAAATAGGATCACAAAGTAGATATGGATCAGAAAGACAATCACAGGCGGAATTCAACCAAAACATTTCTAAGTGCAATTATGGCGTGTTTGACTTGGTGTTTCTCACCGGCCTTTTGGTTAGATCTACACCGGTATTCAAACATACTTAGGGCATGATTTAATGGCTGCATCGTGGGATCTGTGCCGGTTAAATCACAGGGGAGGCCCAAATCGAGATCTGCACCAGGCGTGAACCGGTTCGTAATCTAACTGGTGGGTTCTGGATCCCGCCCAAATATGGTGAGACACCAATTAAGACCAATCTGCATCTCAATAAGTCCAATCTAACGGCCACCCGGGAACTAACCAGCTCGCCAGCGAGATTTCACGTGAGTGCCATTTAGCACTGGTCCGCACAAAGTGGACCAAGTGTAACGGCACCAAGTGGGAGTCTCCCAGGCCATTAGAGACCGCTGGGTAGTCAGCAACAGGGCAGGGTAGCACCTTGGCTCTCCCTCTGGCACCCGGGCACCATGACACTGCCAGACTGGCACCTTGGCGTGGAACTAATGTGGTATGGCCGGTCGGGACTCTCGTGCGCTGGCGGACTCAGTCCGCGGCCGCCCCGGTGGGGGGGGGGGGAGTATCGAGCACCGGGGGGAGCCTTATCGGCAGACGGGGTAGTGATCAGGCCGGTCCGATGCAGCAGCGCGTGGTCGATTGGTGGGGCCTAGATTGTGCATGTTGGTCCACAGTCTGAGTCCGCCATGGCGTCGGCACGGCCACTGGAGGCCGCCACCATGTGCATGCGCGGATTCGGAACCGGAACTGCGGGGGCCCGTATCCACAGCCAAAACTGCGTGAAGCTCCCCGGGTCACTGCTGGCCCACTGCAGGTAAGTGAATCACCTTTTATTTTTTGCAGGAAACTGGGGAGTGCAATGGCAATGCTTTTACTCAGGCGTGGGGACATAGCCCCATTTTGGGAGAATCCAACCCCTTGTTCCCCTTAGGGGGTCGGAGGACCAGCAACGTGGCCGCCATTGCCACCTGGGAGACATAAAGAAGCCTCATAAAGGTTGGAGAGGATGAACGATGGAGTTCAGGAATGGTGGGAAGTCCTGAAAAGGGGGCGATCAGCGACCCTGAGGCAAGGTGTCCTCACTTGTTGCGGGGGGGGAGGGGGAGGGGGTGGTGTTGATGCCCATGTGTGCAGGGGGTGACATTGTCCATGGATGTGGGGGTTCCTCTAGCTCACTGAGAGATTGGGGTGCCCTTTCAAAATAGCGTCCTGGTCTCAGAGGAGCCGGTTTCACTGCGTGGGTTCAGCTACCCAGTGATGAAAATATTTCCAAGGGTGGGATTTACCAGCTGTTCACGCTGGTGGGAAATTCCGGTCCCTTGCCATTCACGGGTTTCCCAGTGACGAGGGATGATGTCAATGGGAAATCCCGTTGACAATGGCAGGACCAGTAGATCCTGCTGGCGGGCTGCCTCCCCTGCCGAACGCGGCGGGGTGGTCGGTAAATCCCGCCCTAAATGTGGGCTTGACCAGGGAGAAACTCCCCAAGGTCCAAAAAAAATGACTGTGTGGATGAATCCACGTCTGGATCTCACCCAAAACGCCAGTGGAAAACAACCTGCCAAACACTGGAAATGCTTCACAGCTCCAGGGTCCCAGGTTCGATTCCCGGTTGGGTCACTGTATGTGCGGAGTCTGCACGTCCTCCCCGTGTGTGCGTGGGTTTCCTCCGGGTGCTCCGGTTTCCTCCCACAGTCCAAAGATGTGCGGGTTAGGTGGATTGGACATGCTAAATTGCCCGTAGTGTCCTGAAAAGTAAGGTTGGGGGGGGGGGGGGGTTGTTGGGTTACGGGTATAGGGTGGATAAGTGGGTTTGAGTAGGGTGATCATGGCTCGGCACAACATCGAGGGCCGAAGGGCCTGTTCTGTGCTGTACTGTTCTATGTTCTATGTTCTAAACTCGCCCAAAGTGACTCTTGGAAATGTTTTGGTTCAATCGCGCCCAGCGTCTTTCATGACCACCAGATGTTCCAGAGTGCTTTACAGCCAGTGCTTTTTGAAGTGTTGTAATGGACAAAATGGAGCAGCCAATTGCATGCAGTAAATTCCCACAAACAGCAATGCGACAATCACCGGATAATCTGCTTTTGTCTTGTTAATTTAGGGGTAAATGTTATCTAGTATACTGGAGATAACTTCGCTACACTTCTTCAAAATAGTGGGATCTTTAGTGTCCACCTGGAAGGGCAGACAGGGCCTCAGTTTAATATCTCGCCAGAATACTGGCACTGCCAGCCATGCAGCACTCCCTCAATACTTCACTGGCGTGTCAATCGCGATTGTTGTGCGCGACTGTAAAGTCTTCTGACACAGAGGCAAAAGTGCTCCCTATCGAACCACAGCTGGAAGAACCTGTGGCCACACTCGCTGCATCTTTAATGATTCCAGGTTAGTTATTTCCACTATAAGACCGTTTAACACTCTTTGTCGAGAAGGATTCTGACATCAATCTTAAATTTACTGAGCCAATTACTGAATGTGATACTACTGTAAAAGGATGCAACCTCTGCAAAAAATCTCTTTGCATGTTTTAATAGAGGCTTTAACTAGTGTATTTTAAATGAGTGAATTCCATTGAAAAAGGGTGAACAAAACAATCTCGTAAATAATTAAGTATTGTAGTTTCTTACATCTGTGCTCTACAATACCATGGATCAGCCTTGTGACTCTCCTCTGCACTGTCTCCAGGACTTGAATAGCTCCTTTGTGCCTTGGTGATCAAAACTGGACACATTCATTACTCTTTAGAAATAATAATTCTCTCCACTTCATCATTACATCAGTCATGTTAAACCAAAAATGCTAAGCATAACATTCTCAGTCATCTCTGGGTAAATCAGATGTATTAAAATAATGGTGCAAAAAAAATCAATAAATTATTTATGGTCTTCAAGTTGATTTACTGTGGGTAACACCAACCAGGATGCATTTATTGACCATCCCATTTTCCCTGAAGGCAGTAAACTTAAATCACATCTGGAGACAGATTTTGTCTGGGTCAGATCACATCGGTTCCGTTTTCGAAATCATAGAATTTACAGTGCAGAAGGAGGCCATTCGGTCCATCGAGTCTGCACCGGCTCTTGGAAAGAGAACCCTACCCAAGGTCAACACCTCCACCCTATCCCCATAACCCAGTAACCCCACCCAACACTAAGGGAACTTTTGGACATTAAGGGCAATTTATCATGGCCAATCCACCTAACCTGCACATCTTTGGACTGTGGGAGGAAACCAGAGCACCCGGAGCACCCGGAGGAAACCCACGCACATACGGGGAGGATGTGCAGACTCCGCACAGGCAGTGACCCAAGCCGGAACCGAACCTGGGACCCTGGAGCTGTGAAGCAATTGTGCTATCCACAATGCTACCGTGCCGCCCACTGTGCAGAAGCAAGATCCCATAATGAGTCAACTAAATATCTGTGCTGTTGGTTGATGGACGAATGGTTGGCAAGACACGAGGAGAGCTTACTGGTCCTCTTCAAATGATGCAACAGGATCTTTAACAGTCACCAGAACATGCAGGCATATGACCACTGTGGTAGTCGATATTAGGGGTATTATGGTATGCAGGTTGAGGCTGTAAGACCATTGGTGTGGGAGGTACCTGAGACAGCAAGATCATTGGTGAAGTCTGCCTGCTGGTTCCGCCCAGTAAGGGGGAGTATAAGAGTTCTGTAGCTGCTGCATTCTGTACCTGCGCTGCTGAGGGAAACATCTAGTCCAATAAAGCCTTCAATTGGACTCCAATCTCACTTCGAGAGTTATTGATCGTCCATCAATTTATTGGACCAGATTTTGAAGAATGGAGCTCCGCATCAAGCCCGAGTGTCTGCAGATTAGCCCCCATGCGGCAAACTCAACGGCAACCTTCAAACACTGGCTGGCGTGCTTCAACAGGTACCTCAGGACGGCCATGACTACACCCATGGAGAACCAGAAACTACAATTATCCACTCGAGGGTGAGCCCAGAGATCTACATGCTCATCGAGGATGCGGACGATTTCGAGGCCGCGATGGCCCCGTTGAAAGGACACTACATTTGCCCAGTAAATCAGGATTACGCCCGACATCTGCTCGCGACGAGGCGACAAATCCCGGGGGAATCGCTAGATGAATTCTACCGAGCACTGCGGGTACTAGGTGGGAATTGTGACTGCAGGTTTCAGCCAGGGACCACACAGAACCTTTAATCCGGGATGCATTCGTTGCAGGTATGCTGTCCTCCCAAATCCGTCAGCGGTTACTAGAGAAAGAGACACTAGGCCTCAAGGAGGCACGGGCCCTTGCTAGCTTCCTGGATGTGGCCCCCCGAAACGCCCACGCGTACGTCCCCGACCGCGCGGCAGCCCCTTGGGCAGCATGGAACCCGCCTGCGGCCGACCCCGATGCATCCCCCATCTCCCCACAAGCTTGTGCCGCATGGCTACCAGTCAACCCCGGGGCAACCCGCTGTTATTTTTGCGGCCAAGCCAAGCACCCCCAGCAGCGCTGCCCGGCCCTCTCCTCCATCTGCAAAGGGTGTGGCAAAAAGGGCCATTTTGTGGCGGTATGCCAGGCCTGGGTGGTCGCCGCCGACCCCGGGGGTGAACGGGGGCCGCCACCACAACTCTCTCCACGGGCCAAGTGTGGACAGCGGGCGCCGCCATCTTGTTCCCCAGGGACCACGTGCGACGCGTGGGCGCCGCCATCTTTCATACCCCCAGCCATGTGCGACCCATGGGTGCCGCCATCTTGGCTAGAGTCTCAGGACCCCGATTCGGATGACTACACACCGCCCGAGAAAAATTTTCAACTTTTACCACGACTTGCTGGACCAGTCTCGACCCCGAACGCTCTCGACCGCAACGGCAACCGTGCTCATCAACGGACACAAAACATCCTGCCTGATCGACTCCGGGAGCACAGAGAGCTTCATATACCCCAACACGGTAAGGCGCTGTTCTCTTCCCATACACCCAGTTAACCAAAGAATCTCCCTGGCTTCCGGGTCTCACTCTGTAGGGATCAAAGGGTTCTGCGTAGCGAACCTCACAGTCCAGGGAAGGGAATTAAAAAATTTCCAACTCTATGTCCTTCCTCACCTCTGTGCTGCCACTCTCCTAGGGTTAGACTTCCAATGCAACCTCCAGAGCTTGACCTTTAAATTCAGTGGCCCTATACCCCCCCCTCACTATCTGCAGCCTCGCGACCCTCAAGGTCGACCCACCTTCCCTTTTTGTGAACCTCACCCCGGATTGCAAACCCGTCGCCACTAGGAGCAGACGGTCAGTGCCCAGGACCGGACACTGGACACAGGACACCTTCATTAGGTTGGAAGTCCAGCGGCTACTGAAAGAAGGTATTATCGAGGCTAGCAACAGCCCCTGGAGAGCTCAAGTAGTGGCTGGAAAGACCGGGGAGAAGCACAGGATGGTCATCGATTATAGTCAGACCGTCAACAGGTATACACAGCTCGACGCGTACCACCTTCCACGGTGGACTTCAAATCCGCCTACCATCAGCTCCACATCCGCCCGCAAATACACTGCATTCGAAGCAGATGGGCGGCTCTACCACTTCCTGAGGGTTCCCTTCGGTGTCACAAATGGAGTCTCGGTCTTCCACAGGGGATGGACCGAATGGTTGACCGGTATGGTTTGCGGGCCACATTTCCGTACCTCGACAATGTCACCATCTGCGGCCATGACCAGCAGGACCACGACACCAACCTCCGAAAATTCCTCCGTACCGCAAAAATCCTTAATCTCTCCTACAACAAAGACAAATGCGTGTTCAGCACCGACCGTCTAGCTATCCTCGGCTACGTGGTGCATGATGGAGTTATAGGCCCAGATCCCGAACGCATAGGCCCACTCATGGAGTTTCCCCTTCCCCACTGCTCCAAGGCCCTGAAACGCTGCCTGTGATTTTTTTCATATTACGCCCAGTGGGTCCCCAATTATGCGGAAAAGGCCCGCCGACTAATCCAATTCACGGTTTCTCCCCTGTCGGCAGAGGCCCGCCAGGCCTTCAGCTGCATAAAAGCAGACATCGCAAAGGCCACGATGCATGCAATCGACGAATCCCTTCCATTCCAATTCAAGAGCGACGCGCCCGAAGTAGCTCTGGCGGCCACCCTCAAGCAAGCGGGCAGGCCCGTGGCCTACTTTTCACGCACCCTCCATGCTTTAGAAATCCGTCATTTCTCTGTTGAAAAGGAGGCCCAGGCCATAGTAGAAGCTGTGCAACACTGGAGGCATTACCTGGCCGGCAGGAGATTCACGCTCCTCACTGACCAACGGTCAATTGCTTTCATGTTCGATAATGCACAGCGGGGCAAGATAAAGAATGATAAGATCTTACGGTGGAGGATCAAGTTCTCCACCTACAACTATGAGATCTTGTGTCGTCCCGGGAAGCTAAACGAGCCTCCTGATGCCCTGCCCCAACGCACAAGTGGACCAACTCCGGGCCCTCCATGAGGACCTTTGCCACCTGGGGGGTCACTCGATTCTTCCATTTTATCAAGACCCGCAACCTGCCCTACTCCATCAAGGAGGTCAGGATCGCCACCAGGAACTGCCAAATCTGCGTGGAGTGCAAGCCGCACTTCTACAGGCCAGAGAAAGAGCACCTGGTAAAGGCTTCCCGTCCCTTTGAACACCTGAGTATGGACTTCAAGAGGCCTCTCCCATCGACCGACTACAACACGTACTTCCTGAACGTGATTGACGAGTACTCCCGGTTCCCATTCGCCATCCCCTGCCCCAACATGACAGCAGCCACTGTCATAGAAGCCCTCCACAGTATCTTTGCACTGTTCGGTTTCCCCGCCTTCATACACAGCGATAGGGGGTCCTCCTTCATGAGCGACGAACTGCGTCAATTCCTCCTCAGCAAGGGCATTGCCTCGAGCAGGACGACCAGTTATAACCCCCGGGGAAACGGACAGGTAGAGAGGGAGAATGGAACGGCCTGGAAGACCGTCCTACTGACCCTATGGTCCAGGAAACTCCCAGTCTCCCGCTGGCAGGAGGTCCTCCCCGATGAACTCCACTCCATCCGATCACTGCTGTGTACCACGACAAATGAAACACCTCATGAACGTCTCCTTGTCTTCCCTCGGAAGTCCTCCTCCGGGACCTCGCTCCCAACCTGGCTGGCAGCTCCTGGAACCATCCTGCTCCGCAAACACGTGTGGGCGCACAAGTCAGACCCATTATTCGAGAGGGTCCATCTCCTTCACGCTAACCTTCAGTACGCCTACGTGGTGTACACCGACGGCCGACAGGATACGGTCTCCCTACAGGACCTGGCGCCCACTTGATCCCCACCCTCACCCCCCCCCCCCCACCTACCCCACCCCCCTCCCACCGGTGCACCCCATGGCTGCCCCCTTCCCAGGTGGATCAGTTCTCCCACTGGTCCCATCTAGGGGTGATGAAGCGACCGAAGAAACCAAAGTCACGCTCCCGGAGTCACGGATGCCGGAGCCGGTGCCTGCATCACCGCCGAAACTGCGATGTTCACAGAGGACGACCAGGGCCCCCGATCGACTAATTCCTTCATTTTGATATGTACATGTAAATAAATACTGTAAATAGTTGTGACATGTAACAAGGCAAAACACTGTACCACCGACGGGTACCACCACATTCTCAACCTCTACCACTGTATAACGCAAGACAACCACCCCCGCTGGACTCTTTTTTTTAACGGGGGGGTGAATGTGGTAGTCGGTATTAGGGGTATTACGGTACCCAGGTTGAAGCTGTAAGGCCATTGGTGTGGGAGGTACCTGAGACAGCAAGATCATTGGTGAAGTCTGCCTGCTGGTTCCGCCCAGTAAAGCGGAGTATAAGAGTCTGTGTCTCCCCAGCTGCTGCATTCTGTACCTGCGCTGCTGAGGGAAACAACTAGTCCAATAAAGCCTTCAATTGTACTTCAATCTCGCTTCCAGAGTTATTGATCGTGCATCAACCACAGTTTAAAGTCTTTCTGGAGAGAGGCACCTCTGACTGTGCAGCATCTCATCAACATTATACTGAATTGCCAGTCTAACTAGTGTACTCAAATCTCAGAGTGTATCTTTCACCCACACCTTCTAACTCCAGGGTGACATTGCGAACATTCAACTAAGCTGACATTCGGTGGATTGATGCTGCTGAACAGGAAACAGAACTCCTGCCTCCTTATTCATTGCTATCTTTCAGTTCCACATTTGTCAACTCAAAATATACTTATTAATTATCCTTTTTAAAAAAAAAGCCTGATACACATATCAAACTCTGAAGCATTTCTCTATTTTACCACCTGTCTATTCTGTTGGTAATTTTATTTCCACTTTCTTCTCATTGATAGTCGAAATCAAAGGTACCAGAACACAATTTGTTACTTTCCTCACAACAGCTGACAGTCTGGCTCCCTGCAATGTGAGTCTGCTCTGATTTTGTTACCTGACCAGTGCTCTTCGTTCTTGAAGGGACTGTTATTCAGTTTCACGCTTGTCCGGCTTGGTGTCACCAAAGTTTTTAGTGCCGTCAAGATTTAACAGGAATGCAATTTTTCGAATTTGTAACATTTTAAATGTGTCTGAGTAGTGTCAGGTAACAAGCAATCCCTTCACTCCCAATCATGCAGAATGTCCTCTAGTCTCCACCCAGTGACATATGGTCTGGTAACCAGTTCCAATGTTTAAATAGATCTGCAAAGGGAATACAGTATGTTTTTCTGCTTTAAGCTACCAAGCTTGAAGGAGAGTAATATTTTTCCCCCTGTGGCAGAAGGATATTTTACATCCACCAGAATATGCAGGTAGAGTTTTGCTTTAATGTCTTATCTTAAGGTGCAGCATCTCTTCGACGTTGTACTGAAGTGCTGGCCTAAATGATGTGCTCAAATCTCAGAGTATATCTTGAAGAACCCAAACCCAACTGACTCAGGGCCAAGGGTTACATACCACTCAACCAAACTGACACTTGGTTAATGTCAATAAAGAGGAAACAAATCTCCTGTCTTCATATTCAGCGTCATTTTTAAATTTCACCATCGTCCAATTAAGATAATTTCCCCTGGTTAATATGCACTGGTCTCTATTGCACTTCTGCATCTCTCTCTCAAAGCCAAAGATTAATAGATTAATGTTGTTATAACCTGCAATGGGGTTGGAGCAATCAGTTTCCCCGTGAGTCTCGCCGAATCCGAGCTCCCCTGCTAAGAGGGTGGAGAGTCCGAGGGCATTTGTAATTGAGTTCTATATAAGGTCGGCCAGGTTTGGAACCAACAGAGCAGACCCAGCTGCGATCTGATGGATATTGTAAATACAAATGCGTTGCAATAAACCTAGTTTTCTTTTTACCAACTTGATTCAGACTCATTTGTGGCCTACAAAACTGCGACAAGAATGGGATTCAAATGTTTGACACATAGCCCTGTATGGGGGTCAGTATAGACGATTGCCAAATGGGTGTTCTCAATGAAAATGTTGAGTTTAGTGTTTAGTTTAGAAGATGGCATCCTTTTGTGAGGGACAGGCATTGTCTTCCCGGTCAAGGACCAAGACCTGATCTTGAGGGACCTGCATAATGAACACCCAGGGGTGTCCAACATGAAAATGCTCGCCAGCAGCTATGTTTGGTGGCCAGGCCTGGTCGCAGATATAGAACAGGAGGCCCAGCATTGCGCCATTTATCAGGAACAACAGAAGCTTCTCCCAGCCGCTCCCCTTCACCAGCGAAGAATTCACGGGATTCATGAAGGCGAACGGGTTGTAATACATCTGTACAGCCCCGTATCACCCAGCTTCCAATGGGCTGGTAGAAAGTGTGGTATAGACATTCAAACAAGGACTGAAAAAGCAGACTTCAGGGTCAGTGGACACAAGACTGGCCAGATTCCTGTCCTGCTATAGGACAATTCCTCATGCCAGGCTGAATTGCTAATGGCTTCAAACCCATCTTAGCCTTGCTTTCCCTGATATTGGCTGGAAAGTAGGCCACAGCCAGGAGAAGCAGGGATGTTGCCCAGCCAATCGAAAACCGCCCAGACTGTTTGTACCAGGTGACGCAGTCTATATTTGGAACTTTGCAGACGGCGTCCAATGGATCTCAGGATAAATCGTCCACTAGACAGGACCGGTGTCATATCAAGTTCGGGCACAGGGTCATGTCATGATAAAACACATTGATCACATAAGGTCCAGGAGACAAATCTTGCAAAAAATTCCTCGGGAGAGGAAAATTACAACAAACTGAGTCTGTTTCCACTGGAGGCTAGAGCATTTCCCCAGTAGGGTCAAGACGCCAAAATGAGAGTGTTCGTAGCCACGGATTCCAACATGGAGACCCACGCATCGGATGTCTCTGATGGGGAGCAAGCAGTGCAGCAGCCTCAAACAGTACCTCCACCATGGCAATTTGAACGGAATGATGTTCGCCATCCAGATATACACGGCTTGGTCCAGCCCCGCAAGTGCAGGAAGCACAGCCACGGGCAAAGAGAGTCCGCTGCCCTCCTCCTCCTCAGTCATTAGAAGAGTCTTTCGACGTTGAGGGGGAGGGATGGTATAACCAACACAAGACTTACGGGGTTGGAGCAATCAGTCTCTCCGTGAGTCTCGCCAAATACAGGCTCCCCGCAAAGGGGGTGGAGAACACGAGGACATTCATGATTGAGTTCTATATAAAGTCGGCCAGGCATGGAACCAAACCAACAGAGCCGCGATCTGGTGAATATTGTAAATATAATTGCTTTGCAATAAACCTAGTTTTCATTTTGCCAACTCGATTCGGACTCGTTTGCGGCAGACAAAAAATGTACTTCCTTTTTTTTGCTTGGATACAGTTTTTGAGCATGTGGTGTGAAGCCAGTTGGTAATAAACCTCAGGGTCCTATTTCAGACATAAAGACACTGCTTCAAACCATTAAACTATGAAACAACTGCATACTGTTTTTGGCTCCCCAGCATTTTGTTACACTATTGGAATTTTAAGCAACCTAATCATTGCGGGGTGCTGGTGGTATTTGCAGCTGAGCACTTAATCCCTTGAAATGAAGCTCTTGGCCTCTCTAAGTAATTGTGCATTCATATTGACAGCAGAGATGATTTCTAAAACTTCACCTTAATCATATATTTTGAAAGTGCAGAGTGGACTTCCTGAAGCAGACAACCCAGGAGCACTAAAACCATTCAGGCCCAAACTGTGATCAGGAAAGAAACCAAAGAGGAGCTCAGGGTGCTATGAGTCGCATAGCAACTTCAGTCAAAGTAAAACTCAGTTAGGCAGAAAACTGCATTCAGGTACCTAGCCGGGATAAAACTCGGACCCTGAAATTCCTCTGTTCTTCGGTCAGTAAGAGTTCATTAGGCCAACAAACACTTTAACAAACTGTGGTTGTCAGTAAAAGTTTTGAGCACCCATCTGCCGATCTTTGAAAACTACCTGTCTGGATTCAATGGTTGACCTTTGCCTCCAGTATTACAGTACATGTTTTTCGCATTTACATTTATTTTATATAATGTGCCAACTGGCCAGGATGCTGGAAAGTGGGAAGGAAGTGAGAGAAGCCAAGGATGTGGTGTAGCACATCCTCGAATATGTTTCTGCACCACACCCACGTTATATTTACCAAAACATTAACAAGGAGAAGCTGAACCGTCTAAGCCAAGAATCATAGAATTTACAGTGCAGAAGGAGGCCATTCGGCCCATCGAGTCTGCACCGGCTCTTGGAAAGAGCACCCTACCCAAGGTTAACACCTCCACCCTATCCCCATAACCCAGTAACCCCACCCAACACTAAGGGCAATTTTGGACACTAAGGGCAATTTATCATGTCCCATCCACCTAACCTGCACATCTTTGGACTGTGGGAGGAAACCGGAGCACCCGGAGGAAACCCACGCACACACGGGGAGGATGTGCAGACTCCGCACAGACAGTGACCCAAGCCGGAATCGAACCTGGGACCCTGGAGCTGTGAAGCGATTGTGCTATCCACAATGCTACCGTGCTGCCCACTGGAAGCCAGTGTCCAGTGGCATACCACAAGGATCCATGTTGGGTCTCCTACTGTTTGTCATTTATGTAAACAACATAGAAGACTATGTGGGGGGTAGTAAGTTTGCGGATGACACAAAGACTGGCTGGGTGGTTAACAGTGAAATTGAGTGTCTTGGGTTACAAGAAGACGAAGACGGGATTGTCAAATGGGCAGAAAAATGGCAGATGGAATTTAACCCTGAAAAGTGTGAGATGATACACTTTGGAAGAAGTAATGTGACAAGGAAGTATTCAATTAATGTCCTGACACTGGGAAGCTCCGAGCAACAAAGGGACCTTGACATGTTTGTCCATAGATCTCTGAAGGCAGAAAGGCAGGTTAATAGGGTGGTGAAAAAGGCATACGGGACAATTGCCTTTATCATTTGAGGTATTGATTACAAAAGCAGGGAGGTCATGTTGGAGTTGTATGGAACTTTGGTGATGCCACAGCTGGAGTACTGTGTGCAATTCTGGTCGCCACATTCTAGGAAGGATGAGATTGGTGTACACAATTATGAGGGGCATAAACAGGGTGGATAGGGAGCAGCCATTCCCCTTAGTTGAAGGGTCAGTTACGAGGGGACACAAGTTCATGGTGAGGGACAGAAGGTTTAGGGGGATTTGAGGAAAATCTTTTTACCCAGAGGGTGGTGACGGTCTGGAATGCACTGAGGGAGGGTGGTGGGTGTGGGTTGCCTCACATCCTTTAAAAAGTGCCTGGATGAGCACTTTGTGGCTCTAACAATTGCACACAAAAGATTCGATACGGTACAAGAGAGGCTCTATTACAGTGAGAAGCTATTCCTTCGGCTGCAGCTGTAGAAAGGCTTCTCAGGGAAACTTATGAATATTTATACTGCTCCCTGTGGGCGGAGCTAGCTGGCAGGGGCTTACTGGAAAACCTGTAATACAGGTCATACATCCCCTAATGCAAGCACACACATATATACAGTGGTAGAGATCACCACATTCACCCCCTGTAAAAATGAGTCCGGCGGGGGTGACGTGAAACTATAATACATAAACTTGATCTATTTACAGAGGGGGGGAAAAGGGAACCAAGAGTCCATCGGGCCACCCTGTGCCCGTCACAGGTTGAGTCGGACCGGCGGTCGGACGTTCCGTTACGAGCGACGCAGCAGTGGTGGCGACATCTGCACAGATGGCGTCGGTGACGACGGCGTAGGTGCTGGCGGTGTTGGTGCTGGCGGTGTTGGTGCTGGCGGTGTTGGTGCTGACCAGTGGCGGGATGACTCCGGGAGTGAGACAAAATCTTCCATGTCCTCTAGTGTGGGCAGGGGAACGAGGGATGGTCCTGGTGGGGCTGAATCCGGGGGCGCCGGGGAAAAGGAGGGTGGCGCGTGGGTAGGGAGGAGTGTGGGTGTGGGATCGGCACCCGAGGGAGCCAGGTCCCTGAGCGAGACTGTATCCTGGCGGCCGTCGGGGAACTCCACGTAGGCATACTGGGGGTTCGCGTGGAGCAGGCATACCTTGTCCACCAGAGGGTCTGCCTGGTGGTCCCTGACATGCCTACGAAGAAGGACTGGCCCTGGAGCAGCGAGCCAAGTCTGGAGCTACACCCCGGGTGTAGAATTCCTAGGGAAGGCAAAAACACGTTCATGGGGTGTTTTGTTAGTTGCGGTGCACAGCAGTGACCGAATGGAATGGAGCGTGTCAGGGAGGACCTGCTGCCAGTGATCGGCTGGGAGGTTCCTGGACCGTAGGGCCAGCTGGACGGCCCTCCATGCCGTCCCGTTCTCCCTCTCTACCTGCCCGTTTCCCCGGGGGTTGTAGCTGGTCGTCCTGCTGGAGGCGATTCCCCTGCTGAGCAGGAACTGACGCAGCTCATCACTCATGAACGAGGATCCCCTGTCACTGTGGATATAGTCGGGGAAACCGAACAGAGCGAATATGGAATCAAGGGCCTTGATGACGGTGGCAGACGTCATATCCGGGCATGGAGCTAGCCGGGTGGGGCTTACCAGAAAACCTGTAATACAGGTACTGTCATACATCCCCTAATGCAAGCACACACATATATACAGTGGTAGAGATCACCACACACTTGGCACCTCATACCATTCAAGGTTATGGGCCAAGTGCTGGCAAATGGGATTAGGCAGGTAGGTCAGGTGTTTCTCATGAGTCGGTGCAGACTCGATGGGCTGAAGGCCTCTTTTGCATTGTATTATTCTGTGATTCTGTGAAAGAGATCATGTGGGAGTTGAATACATTCTGGGGAGACTGTGGCGAATTCAAGTGTTTTCTGGTTGGGAGGATATCACATTGTGGGGGTCAGTGAATAGCAAATTTAAATATCTTGACCACCTCACAAAGAGTCAGGTGTTTGCATGCCTGTGTCCACCCCATCCCACACCAATTAAAACCAAAAGTGACAGGTTTGCCACCTTTTGGGGGTTAAAGTTCCCCCTGCATACTTTGGATCCAGTTAATCAATCGATTCTGCTCTGATGGTCAACGTGCCAATTCAGTGTACAGGGTCAGATGTTGACATTTACAGCTTAATGCGTTCACGGTGTTGCATCATTGCCCCTTTGCATTAAAAAAGAATATTCCTTGTGCTCTCTACAAACAGTTGCACCATTCGATTTAGATATTTGAAGTTTGTCTGGACTTTTAATCAGTTTTAATGACTAACTAAACCAGACTCTGACAATCTTTAAATCTCTGTTGAAACACAACGGTATACAATAACCCACTCAAGGCTGCATCTGCTGGCCAAAAGAACGTGAAGATTTTCTGCATATGATCATATTTCCGACTGACTCCATAAATATCAATGAAAATGAAACTATGGTGATGAGAATTCACAGGCTGTGATCCTTGCTGTCAGGCTGGGAATGTGCCTACTGGCTTCCTGCACTCTTACCGTACCAGAGCTCATGAGGGCACCAGTCCTTAACTGCTGAAACTCTGCGCTATCAGCTACCCAGGGAATGGGGCTTTTGCTCCTTTTGGAAAGGGGAATTATAGTAACAATTTTTTTTTAAAGTCTTCAAGGGTGCGAACCACTTACCTGGCCCAGGAGGTCAACTGTTTTATTTAACAATACCATTCATGTATTTGAAGAGCTTGCAAGGGATGTTTGGAAATGTTTTTGTTGCAACACCTCCTAGGCCACAGATATTGCAGGAAAACCTGAGTGTAACAGGCCTGCATGGCTCTGCTCAGGGCAGCCCAATTTCTTCAAGGGGTCCTGAAACAGCATTAGGCCCCTCCTCATTGACATTCCCGCCTGTTTTAGGCAGCCACCCCAGATGCCTGAAAATCGTCCAATGTCAACATGGAATTGGATATTTTTTGGGCATCTTTGGGCCACAGGGCATAGACCTGCACGTGGTCCTTTTTGATTTTGTTGGTGCAACCATCACCAATTTCTGCACCAACTTACTTCAATGCTATTTCGCTTAGTACACCATCAACAAGTTTTGGTATTAGGTGCTTAGACTGACTGAGATTGCAAAAGCAATGACCGGAGTTTGACCTGGTCTGACAGTGCACTGTGGGGTAAATGTTCTGGTCCCCATCGCCATGGGAATCGTTCCGGGTGGGATGGACAATTTGACACACTGGTCAAAGTTTTGTTGACCTCAGGGGGAATTTCGGGTCTCAGGGCAGGCGTGATCGGACAATCCCGCCGTGTAATTTCTCTGGTTTGGAAAACTATTGTTCAGAAACACTAGTTGCGCTTTGAGTAGGAACCAAGCTGCCCATTGACTCACTACTCAACTTGTCACCATCGTTACAATGTAGTACTTTGGGAGCAGAAACATGGAAGACAGTATTCGGATAAGTAATATAATTTTTATCACTGCCTTGTAATCTTTTATCATCATTTTATGTTTCAGGTAAATATTAATATCTACCATGTTTTCTGGTTCATATACTTCTGGTTAACCATTCGAATGCAGTTCTTTAATCCAGAGAATTTTGAAATCCAGAAATGACTTTGTCCCAAGCATTTTGGAGTGCAGATGTTACCATGGATCAATGTGAAAGACGGTCACTTAGAGTCAGATTTTGACCAGAGGCCAATTAAATTTCCACCTTTTGCATTTTCAGCCAGAGGGATGAAAGAGTCAGAGAAAATTTGGCAACAGCTTTACTTCAAATGTGCGGAAGTTATCAGCAGAGTAAAGTGTTAAAAAAAACCCAAATCTGCATTCTACAAATGTCTACTTTTGCTTCCAAGTACTTTTTTTTAAGCATTTCTTAAAATCTGCATTTATCAGTGAGATGTGACCATGATCAGTGTGCTGAGGAAAATTCTTAACCCTGCCCAACAACGTATAACAGCTGTCCCATTGAAAAGTCCCATTGAAAATGAGTGAGTGAGCGCTAATAGTGGATTGAATTCAATAATCAAAGTAAGCCTACCTGGGTGCTAGGATTTCCCATAGCTGTATTTTATTAATCACATCCTTCAACCTCATTCCATTCAAATCGTTTCTGTCAAACCATATTGTGCCCCTGCTTCCAACGTGTCAATGAGCAACTCTGAGAAAACAGGCTTCTAATGCTGTATATTATCTGCGATGACAAGTTGCATAATGAGTATCAGAAATCTCCCCACAAACTTCTGCTGAACCTGTGATGAGCTTTATCTTCTTGTCTGTACTGATAGCATTGTTCTACCATGTTCAGCTCAGATTCTACTGCTCACCTGGCCTTTCAGCCTAATCAGAACTCTTACATACAGAGCTGGTTAACACCTGCCTGATCTCTCTGATCTCTCTGAACAGAACTTAAGGCAAAATAGGTTTTAATTTCATTTGTTCTGGACCAGCCATTTTAATTTCTTTCTCACACTCTTTACCTTCTTCTACCTTTGCAAGTCGCTGGCTTTCATCTAATTACTTCTGTACAGCCCAAAGTATATCCTTCCAGGTATCAATGATTTGCCCATACTCTTATTCTGCATGCCTTTCAGGGCCGGCTCAAGGCACCGGCAACTCGGGCTGTTGCCCGGGGCGCCATGTGCTTGGGGGCGCCAGAGACTCGGGTCCCGCGCATGCGCAGTTGGGCCGGTGCCAACCAGCGCATGCGCGGTGGCCGCCCGCCCCCAGGGCGGCCCCCCGGCTCGGTCCGCCCCCCCCGCTCCCCCCCCGCCCCCCTTGGGTCCGCCCCCCTCGGGTCCGACCCCCTGCCCCGCCCTCGGGTCCGCCCCCCTCGGGTCCACCCCCCCACCCCGCCCTCGGGTCCGCCCCCCCCGCCCCGCCCCACCCTCGGGTCCGCCCCGCCCTCGGGTCCGCCCGCCCCCCGCGTCTGCCCCCCCTCGGGTCCGCCCCTTCTCGGCCCCGCCCCCCCCTCGGGTCCGCCACCCCTCGGCCCCGCCACCCCCTCGGGTCCGCCCCTCCTCGGCCCCCCCCGGCACCGCCCCCCCTGCCCCCCCCCCCGCCCCCCCCGCCCCGCCCCCCCCCCCCCCCCCCCCCCCCAAGGGCGCCGAAGTTCAGCTTGCCCGGGGCGCCAGGAACCCTAGAGCCGGCGCTGATGCCTTTGATTCTTTGGTCTCCTGTCTGAGATGTCCACAGACCTCTATGATGTGGAGATGTCAGTGTTGAACTGGGGTGGGCACAGTAAGAAGTCTTACAACAGCAGGTTAAAGTCCAACAGGTTTGTTTTGAATCACTAGCTTTCGGAGCCTAGATCCTTCATCACCTGATGAAGGAGCTATGCTCCGAAAGGTAGTGATTCCAAATAAACCTGTTACAAACCTCTATGTTTTAGAAACGTGTATTATTAAGGATTATTCTCTATCTTACTGTCAACGAGTCAAGTGTGACTGGGGAGAAATGATTTGACACAATGATCATTATAAAAGCTCAGGAGACCCGAGAAGGTAAATCCAAATGGCAATTATTTCAAGCCAAAAGAAAAGGCCGCAACGTGATGTGCAGCAATAAGGTCCTAACTAGAACTACAGATCATGCCAGTCCCAAGCCAGGCTGGCTTATATGTGATGATATCTGTGAGCCCAAACTGATGTGCTTCCGGAGACCACTCATACCCATGGGCCTTGTGAAGGTTATTTCAATAATTCTTTTTTCAAGTCTCAATATTCAATGTACAATGGGTGAGGACACACATCAGTTCACGGGAGCTCTCAGGTGGTCCCTTCTATCCAAGGCCTCATCAGGTAATGCTGATGAAGCACAGAAGTCTCTGCAGCCAATCTTCTATCAAGCTGCAGTCACCAGGTTTGGCAAAGGAAGAAACAGGAAGGAAGACTGGTTTGAGGTTCACCTTCCAGAAGGAAAAAACAGTTATGACCAGTATTTGCCCCATTTTACTGGTGTTCCATTTTAAAGTATATGACACCAGTTCGGACCAGTATTCTTGGGCGGGATTGTATGCCCCTCAGCCACATGTTTTCCGGCAGCGCGCTGTTCGCTGGCGGGAATCTATCCTCCCGCTGCTTGTCAATGGGATTTCCCATTAAAACCACCCGCATGGCCGGGGGGGGGGGGGGGGGGGGGTGGAGGGGGAAAGTGAATCCCGGTGTCGGGCCCTTATTTCCCCATGTTACTGGTGTTCCATTTTAAAGTATATGAGACCAGTTCAGGCCAGTATTCTTATTTTCCTGTTTTACTGTTTTTCCCTCCTGGGCTTGCAGAGATGACTCCGCCCATTGAAGCGAAAAGCACACTTCACCTGGATTACAATGAAAAATTAAAAATGAAATGAAAATCGCTCATTGTCACAAGTAGGCTTCAAATGAAGTTACTGTGAAAAACCCCTAGTCGCCACATTCCGGCGCCTGTTTGGGGAGGCTGGTACAGGAATTGAACCGTGCTGTTGGCCTGCCTTGGTCTGCTTTAAAAGCCAGCTATTTAGCCGTGTGCTAAACCAGCCCCTGTCTCCTGGTCCTAAATATCCAACCATCTCACGTTACCCAAGGCAGTAATGCAAAAGACAGCAAGGTACTGTGTCAACAAATATGGAAAGAAACACAAATTGCTAGCAGCAACTGTAACCTTCACGTTATGTATGCGGACCACTAAGCGTTAACTTCAGCAACATTGCCCCTTCGTAATCCACAGATGAGGAGGTACTCACTGACAGGAACAAGCAAATGGCTTACTGGGTTGAGCACTATTCCGAGCTATACGCACAAGATGGATATCTTTCCGCCTGCACTCGATGCTCATCTGCAGCAACCTGTCATGTATGAGCTTGACGCAGAACCCTTAATACTTGAACCTGAAAAGGCCATTGACATCCTAGCATCTAGGGAAACACCTGGGAACGATGGAGTTCCAGCTGAGCTGCTCAAGTATGGAAAGCCCCACCTGCTCTCATATTTCTATGACTTCTTACTCTGCTGAGGAGTGGAGTCCGGCCCACAGGATATGCCTGATGCAAACACAATCATGTTATGCAAGAACACAGGCAATCCAGGGGATTTCAACAGCTACTCAGCAATCTCACTCCTCAGTGTCATTGAGAAGGCCTTTGCCAGAGTCAATTTCATGAAGCTCCATCAGCTAGCCTGGCAGGATATATCCGAAAGCACAATGTGGCTTCAGAGCAGGCAGTACCATGGCACACATTACATTCTCCATTCATCAGCTTCAGGAGAAGTGCAGAGTGGAGCAAACATCGCTCTTGCTTGCTTTTGTGGACCTCATAAAAGCATTTGACACCATGAGCAGAATGAGCTTCTACAGGATTCTCGAGAAATTCAGCTGTCCTCACAAGTCTCTTATGTTTCTTCCAGGATAACATGCATGGCATCATTCCGCTTGGTTGCTCTATCTCTGCCAATTTTGAGATCAAGAATGGGGTGAACAGGACTGCCTCTACTCCACTTCGTATCTGTTTCTCAATCCTACTGGCCTATGCTTTCCCTGCCGACGTGGATGGAGTGTATCTCCACACATGATCAGTTGGGAAACTCCTCAACTTATCAGGACTGAAAGTCAAGTCAAATGTGGCATGTCCTGATCAGAGAAGCTCTGCATGCTGATGATGTTACACTAGTTACTCGTACAGAAGACGGACACCAAAGGCTCATTGACCATCCGTTCTAATCATCAGTGTGAAGAAAACTATAGTTATGGAACAAGTTCCTTTGCTCAGACTCAACAACACACCAGTGGAAGCAGTCATCAAATTCTGCTTCCTTGGATCTATAGTGACAGGCAACCTGACCTGTCTCTTGACGAACAGTTCAGCACACACATTGGCAGCCACCAGCTTTGTCTGACTAGAGGAAAACAACAAAAAAATCCACAGAACCAAGATGCTTATCTCTCAGACCTGTATCCTCAGCACATTGCTATATGGCAGGGAAGCTGGGGCAACTTGCACCCTCCAAGAAAAAGGCTCAATAACATCCATCTCCGGTGTTGATGATGTATCCTCAGCATCAAGTGGAAAGATAAAGTCACGGATTAAGCAGTCCTTTCTTGGGCAAATATGCTAATCATGCTGCCTCTAATCCAAGCAAAGAAAACTTTGCTGGCTTGGGCATGTGCTTACAATGGAAAATGGCTGCATCTCCAAGGATACGCCAAATGGGAAGGTAGGCCATGCCAAGAGACAAGCAAGACGCTCAAAGCTTCAATTCAAGGATGCTGTCAAAAGAGACCTGAAAACCCTCAGTCAGGGCGAGTGGGAAACTCTAGCTGATGACTGATGCAAATGGCAACCCCAGCTGTGAGGGGGAGTTTGCCACCATGATGAGATGTAGCTGCAGAACCTCGAAAGCAGACACCAGCCCTGCAACCAAGCCATCAGCCGAGATCATTGTGCACCACTGGCAAGGGACTGGTTCATAGATGGCACTAGCGACAGACTTTGTCTTTCCAGAATCAGCTTGTCCAGCCATCAAAAAAACTGCAGCAAATCATCTCATCTCGCCTCACCAAAGTTCTGTGGCTGCGTTCCCATCATCTTTCACAGATGGAAGGATGCCAATAAGTCTCAATGTAAAGGCTGGAAACCAGTGAGCCAGAAAATCTGTACTCTTGACATCTCAGTATCTGTACCTACTGGTGGCCTCTGGCACTAACCCTGGCAAAGAATGTTGGTGCAGAGAGATTATCTCATGTTAATATGCCAGACAGGCACTAACAGCCAATAGAAGACACCTTGAGTATTCACTAATCATTGTTTAAACAGGAAGTTTCATAGAACTCAGTTACACAAATTAAGTTTCAGGTATAAGGAGATGGACAAGATTACTGTTTGTAACATGGACATATTTATTTACCCTATTACTGTTTGAAGTTCTGATATCGTACTTTTACATTTTGTTATTCACCAATTTATTTATCTGAATTACATTACAAAATGACATCTAAATTGTATCAAGATTCATTTGCATCCAGTGACAGAATGCCACTCATTTGTAGAAGTCACTGCTACATCTATTATTTTCCCTATTTTAAATGGTTATTTAATAGGATAATCATGGTCAAGCCTCTCTGTCTGGAAATAATCTTCACTTTCTGCACCTTCTATTTATGCATGGGGGTTTCAGACAGCATGGTGAGTGCTGATTGTATTTAGCAGCTGGATGATCTGTCTATTGATAAATCTGGATAATAGCCAGCAAATTCCAACAAGATATTGTTTCTTCGTATCAGATTGCTGCTAAGCCCCCATTTAGATTTACCCATCAGAAGGCCAAATCAATCACCTGGCCTCAACAATGAAAACCATTTTTAGTGTTTCTTCTGAGGAATTTTGGGCGCGATTCTCCCAAACAGGGAGAAATCGTAAGGCTGGCGTCAAAAACGGGCGGGTTTGACGCCAGCCTCCCCCCCCCCCCCGACCGGGAACCGATTCTGGTCCCCGGTCGGGGCTAGCATTCCGCGGCCGTGAACTCCGGCATAGCGGGCTTAACGAATTTCGTTAAGCCCGCTTGCCAGAGTTTGCGATGGCTGACGCGTCGCATGACGTCAGCCGCACATGCGCGGATTGGAAGACTCCAACCCGCGCATGCGCGGATGACGTCATCGCGCATTTGCTCGAAACCCGCGCATGCGCGGGCCGGGATGCCCCTCAGCCGCCCCGCAAATTGATACAGCGGGGCGGCGGAAGGACAAAGAGTGCGCGGGAATCGGACCCGCTGCCCGCGATCGGTGGGCACTGATCGCAGGCCCATGGCACCCTTGGCACGGCCGTGGTACTGCCGTGCCAATCGGTGCCATGGTTGGCAAGATCGGGACTTTACGGCCGTTTTTACGAACGGCCAGACCAGGTGTGTTTGCCGTTTGTAAAAACGGCCGTAAAGGGCTTGGACTTCGGCCCATCGGCCAGCTGAGAATCGCTGCTCGCCGTAAAAAAACGGCGGCAGCGATTCGTGTTGGGAGTCGGGCATGGGGGGGGGGGGGGAGAATAGCGGGAGGGCGTCAGACTAGCGTGGCCGTAAAAATTTACGACCCCCACTATTCTCCGCACCGTCGTGAGTGCGGAGAATTGCGCCCTTTGTCTTCACCATTTCGTTCAATAAGAAACTTAAGTCAATGCAGCTTTCTTTCAAAATCGCCTTCACTTATTCCAGCTCAAATTGGTGTACTGGATTTGGATTTGTTTACTATCAAGTGTACCGAGGTACAGTGAAAAGTATTGTTCTGCATACAATCCAGACAGATCATCCCATACATGAAAAACATAGGACATACATGAATACACAATGTAAATACATAGACACAAGCATTGGGTGAAGCATACAGGAGTGCAATACTACTCAATAGAGAAGATGTGTGAAGAGATTATGTCAGCCCATAGACCAGATCAGTCCATAAATCAGATCAGTCCATCGATCAGATGCTTGGCAACTGTTTTCCCAGTCCTTCTAGTAACTTACAGGAAACACTTAATTCAGAACACCTCAGAAATGAAATATTCAATTGCAGGAACAGAACATGAATATTATTGAAAAAAGAGACATGTTGTCAAATCATTTCACCTTGCACTGATCAGGTCAAATGCCAAATTTTAAAGGATGACAGCAATTTATGCTACAGGAGAAATGACTGCTGATTGGTTGACAAGTCAACTCTGATTGGCCAAGTCTTTACCATGGAAAAAGCAACAGAAAAGTGTAGGCTCCCCAAGTATATATTATGACCAATCTCATAACACAGCTCATTTATGCTTGCTCGAAATGACATAGGTTCATGTGCAGGAACCCATTCTCTGCAAACAAGCCTTGGCCCTTTTTTGAATTCTGCAAGAGTTTATAGTTCCCTGTTGCTTTTTCCACGGCAATTTTCCAACCAATCAACACCCTTTCTCCAGTAGTGTAAATTGTTCTGTTGGTTAGATGAGTGCAAGACAAAAAGCTTTGGCAGCATTTCTCCTTTTTTCAACAAAATCCAATATTCTATCCCAATCAAAAAAGTGTTTCCTTAATATGTGGTCTCTTCCACAGGTTAGATGCCTTGTTTAAGTTTCCACCTTCAGCAAACTGGTATTTTAGTCAGAGGGAAAAATGTTGTGATGTTGTTTAGAGGGGAAAATGGAGATCTGTTAACTTGTATAACTCAGAACAATGAGGCTTTCTGTGAGGTCCTTACTTCTGTGTGGTCCTGTGTGTCTTGAAACTAGGTTTTGGAAAGTGAAGCATACACCCTGACGGACACATTAGAGCCAGGGTTCAAGGACCACTGAGGAAAATAAAAGATTTGAAATTCTGATCACCCAAAGAACAGTATCTAGTTCTGCCATCATACTTCAGGAAACTTCCTCACAGTGAACTATGTATAACAGAATCATAAACCTCTGCTTTAGAAATGGGCTTACAGTTTTGTCACATGAAAAGTGCAGTGAAACTTACTCATTATTTGCAGCATTTTGACATGGATTTTTATTTAAATGGTCAGATTGGGTACTGAAATACCTCTGCATGATAAGCATCATGGATAGTCCTTTTTTGATATTCTTACAATCTAATAGGGCAAATGGGTCTTAACATTTAGTCCCTGCTGAGCTGTTTTTCTGCCTAGGCATGAAGGATGTCACTATAAATTTCTACGAGAAGGAAATAACTTGATATTATTTCAGAACCTTGGGACGCCTAAATGCATTCTGCAACCAACTCAACACATTTTTAAATGCAGCCACTTGTAATAAATGTGGAAGCTGCCCGATTCATTCACAACAGGCTCTCACACACAGTGAAGTGACAACAATCAAATTAGCTGTATTTTTAGTGATATTGGTCGGGAGATATATATTGGCCAGGACACCATGGAGATCTCACATGCTCTGGACTAGTACCATGTGTTCTTTTACCTTGACCCAAGAGACCAGATAGGGCCTTAGGGTTTAACGCATCAGGCAAAAGAAAATAATTTATTTTCTGTCTGCTGTGAAAGTGTTTTGGTTTGAAACAGTTGAAGCATGAAAGGAGGCGATTCCATCATTCTGTTGGTTCGTTAAGATACTTAATACGGCTGTAAAGACTTCCTTAGCCTCGCAAGATAGTGAACGTGTTCGGAAAGATTTACAATTTCACTCAAAATATCAAACAGAAGAGATCTTCGCCCAAACATTTACAATGTTGCCACACATTGGAACGAGAGGAACTCTTGTCAACCTGTGGTAGAGTTAGTGAACATCACTAAACTCAAGGAAAGGGCTATAAAAAAAATACTATTAGGAACAGGGGAGAATTACGTGGAATCAGATAAAGGGACCGTTTCTGAGAAAACAATGTAACAACAGATACCTTATCATGAGGAATGTGGCAACCTAAAGGTTTGTTCTAAAATCTAATCTCCAGCTCCCTGGAGAAAATAATGGAGAGAAAAAACTTCTTCAAAGAAATCATATTCATACAAAAGTCACAGTTTGTAACAAGTTATTTGCAAGAGCTAACTCAGCCAGCCAATGATTTGAAGATGCCAAACAGGAATGACATTAAAGAATCATATAGATAGTCTGATTTTACTAACGATTTGAAAATCAGGTTGTACTTTTCTACTCACACTGTGTGGGTGCCAATGAAAGTAAAGAAAAAACATCTTCAGAGGGAATAAAAGATCCTTCCCTTCTGGAATTCAGTCCCCTGTGTTCCCTTTCGAGGAGCCAGATTGTTGATTCTTTTGTTGAAGCCCGTATTGCAGAGAACTCCTTAATATTTAACTTCTGGATATACTTATCCAGTATTCTCGCACGGTAAATATTAAGTTGCTGATTATTGGAATGACTCCTTCTGCTAACTCAATCGTGTTTTTAGAAGAAACCTCCCCTGAACTGCTGCTCACATAATGATTTGTGACTAAAGCAATGAGGGTATAATTTATCCACAACCCTGAGTGGCAAGCCTGAAATCAGTACCCTATTCTGTTCTAAATTGCAGCATTCTAAAATCATTCCCAAAATCAAAGGTTGAATATCGCATACAAATAATTGTTTTCTTAGGGTTTAGATTTTTAAAAACATGTTGTTTTACCTTGTCATTGCAGCCTTAATCAGTCAGAAGTCTTGCATAAAAACTTGAAATGCTTCAATAAAATATTTTCTAAAAAAAAAAGTATTGCATGGAGCCCCTTCAGCTCAAAAGGAGGATAAAGGTGTAGACTCTCAGCCCTTTGGTGTAGTGTCATTCCATTTCTGTACAATCCATAGAATTCCTAAAGTTCAGAAGGAGGCCATTTTGCCGAGCAAGTCTGTACTGACCCCCTGAAAGAGCATTCTACCCAGCCCTATCCTTGAAACCTACTCAACCTGGACATCTTTGGACACTAAGGGACAATTGATCATGGCCAATCCACCTAACCTGCACATCTTTGGACTGTGGGAGGAAACTGGAGCACCTGAAGGAAACCCACACAGACAGGAGGGAGTTGCAAACTTTGCACCAACTTGTTTGCATAAACTGTTAGCAGGCTATGCACCTTTATTTTTGAGAAACATGAATTTTCAACTTTAAACTGACTTGCAATTTCGCACTTTGAACTGAGGCAGAGAAAACTGCTTAAAAATGCAAGACCACATTCTAAGGTAAACCAAAATTGACCCTGAGAGGCATTTCCTATAATCCAGACACCCATCTAAACTGGTAACTGTCCAAGGAAGCGGGATTAAAAATGCAAAGTACTGGATATTGAAAGAATAGCTGCCACAGGCAGACCCAACCAAAACTCCTTGGAAATACACACTGGGTGAAGTATTTCAACACAAGGCAGCCAGCCACTAGAGAGAGAGATGGCAAGTAACACAGGCGGTGACAAGAAAGTCTTCAGCAGAGGAAACATGCTGAGGGTTGCTCTCTAGGGGCTGTTTAGCACACTGGGCTAAATCGCTGGGTTTGAAAGCAGACCAAGGCAGGCCAGCAGCACAGTTCGATTCCTGTAACAGCCTCCCCAGAATGTGGTGACTAGGGGCTTGTCACAGTAACTTCATTGAAGTCTACTCGTGACAATAAGCGATTTTCATTTCATTTCTCTCTACATCTCACTTTCTTTTAGAATAATTCTTTTAGAAAGGCCAAGAAGCCAGCTCTACCAGGAACCCACCAGAAAACTTAGATCTCGTAATAAATGTAACATCTTCTGTAATTTACTGCAGCCAAGAAACCAGAGAACCTAAATTGGCTGCAACGTTTAAAATCTATGCCTCAGGGACAATCAAAGAACACTTAGCTATAAATTATTTTACCTTTTTTATCGGACTCTGAATCCCGTTATTTCTGATACATGTGTGGGTGCTGTGGGCCTGAATGACTGCATGAGGATCGAATGCTTGATGTTGCGCTTTTATTATTTTTCTCGGTTTTCATGGTTAATAAATTTATTCATTCTTTAACTCAAGTTTGATTGGCTCCTTATTGTTCACAGCTTAAATAGCTAAATACATTCGGATTTTAAAAAGAAAGATAAACCTTGTTGTGAGCATTCGAGGAGATGAATAGGGGGGGAGCCAGTTCTCACCTTCTCACCTTGTCATAACAAACTCTTATCTACACCAACATCAACTCTTGATGCTTGTATATAGTACTTTGGTACTTTGTTCTTTAACCAATTGAACACTATTTCATTTTGAATGTTTTCTAAGTTAAGGTTCCCTTAAGTCTAAATCTCACCCATTATAATGGTTTGTAAAAATCATCTGGTGGGGAAAATGGATATGGGAGGGTGGAGCAATGTTGCAAGAAAATGCTAATGAAACAATTGCCTGTGTTCAGCACTGCTCTGGGAGGATTCTTGCCTCTTCAAGAATGGCTCGACAAACAATTCCTGTAACCAGCCAAATGGTGGGCAATGACTATCTCCAACAAGAAGTAATCAACGATCACCACTCTGATCTGAAAACTCAAGAAGCTCAACATGATACCAGACAAAGCAGCCAGCTTGATTGACACCACATCCACAAATATTCACTCCCTCATCCATCGATGCATGGTGGGAGCCGTGTGTGCCATTTACAAGATGCACTGCAGATGCACAAGAGCAGCAGACACATGGGAACTCCACCACATGGAGGTTCCCCTCCATGTCACTCACCACCCCGACTTGGAAATATATTGTCGTTCCTTCACTGTCAAAATCCTGGAACTCCCTCCCTAACAGCACTGTGGGCGTACTTACACCTCCGGGGCTGCAGAGGTTCACCACCACCTTCTGAAGGGAAACTAGGGATGGGCAATAAATGCTGGCCTAACCACGATGCCCCCATCCTGTAAATGCATTTCAAACAAAAGGAATTGCAGTGGTTCAGGAAGGCAGCTCACCAACAGCAATACAAGGGTAATTAAGGATGGGCAATAATTCAGGCCTAGTACCCACATCCCTTAAAAAACTAAGAAAAACACAATGGGAATGATTTATCTCCGCAACATCTAAGGAAAATATGCCATATGTGGACCTGGACTAGTTTTCACATTGCTCTGTAATTTCCCTGGTCTCTGTACTGCTGCTACAAAAATGTCATCTACACAAGGATAAATTGATGATCACAGTCAATATGACAGTGATTGTAAATTTCCCTCGTTAGCCAGTTTTCTTGCCACATGCACTTAGGCTGAGGAATTACGACATAATTGGGCTTTTAGTCAACTGATAATAATAACCTTTATTGTCACAAGTAGGCTTACATTAACACTGCAATGAAGTTACTGTGAAAAGCCCTAAGTCGCCACATTCCGGCATCTGTTCGGGTACACTGAGGGAGAATTCAGAATGTCCAAATTTCCTAACAGCACGTCTTTCGGGACTTGTGGAAAGAAACCGGAGCACCCGGAGGAAACCCACGCAGACGTGGGGAGAATGCGCAGACTCAGCAGAGACAGTGACCCAAGCTGGGAATCAAACCTGGGACCCTGCAGCTGTGAGGCAACAGTGCTAACCATTGTGCTACCATGCCGCCCACGTAGCTTACAGCTCTCAAATTATTTTCAGCCAGGGAAGAACATTAAGAGGGTATAGCCTGATCTCTACCATTTGGAATTAGGCACATTGATTCATTTCTGCTCCTCTGCTACTGAGATCTTCACGTTTCTGAGGCAGAGCGCTGGGGTTGGCTAAAGCCAACATTTTCAAGTCCCGCCCAACCATTCAGAAGGGAAAAAAATTGTGATGACCTCGCCACTGGGCTTTCCCTTATTCAGCATTGTTATATTATGAATGAAAAGGAGGAGAGGTCGAAAGTACTAACAGAGTAGTGAGTCAGGCTGCCAAGATGTGACAGTTGGAGCCCCACAAGGATCAGTGATGGGGTCTCAACTATTTACAATTCATATAAATGACTTGGATAAAGGGACAGAAGGCATGGTTGCTGATGCACTATCAATTACGACGAGACGAGAGTAGAATGTAATCGAGGCTTTATTACACAGAGATGTGTGGCCTCCTACAGCAGCTGGCGAAATGGCTGCTGTTCGGTGAGCCCACACATTTATACTCCGCCTACTGGGCAGAGCCAGCAGGCAGGCATCTACCCCCGTACCTGCAGTACAGGGGCCTTAGCGTAATACCAATATATACAATACAATACAACAGCGGTGACTGCCACAGTTGCTAAATTTGTTGGTGGTACAAAGACCTGGGCTGGATTCTTCGCACCTCGACGCCGAAATCGTGTCCAGCTCCGGGGCGGAGAATCCAGTTCCACGCATAGAATCGGGACCGGCGCCGGTTCCTCAATTCTCCGGTCCCCAAAAAGCAGCGTACCCAGGAAGTACGCCACGCCGCATATCCCCTACCTGCAGCCATTGCCAGAGGCCTACTCCATTATTCTCCACCCCCGACCGGCTGAAGTCCCGATGGCGTGGACCACTCATGGTCCTGCCGTTCAGGATACTCACGTGGGAGCTGCGGACTCAGTCTGTGGCCGCCATGGTCGGTGGGTGGGGGGGGGGGGGAGGCGATCGGAGGGCAGCGGGGCCTCGTACAGGGATGGGGTATTTTTGAGCAGGCGCTCCCGGTCGGGCACGCGGCTGATCGGGGCACTATTTACGCCATCCAGCTCTGCGGTCTGAGTCCGCCATGGAGCATGGCGTGGTCACTGAAGGCCGCCCCGCACGCATGCGTGGCCGCTGACCCGTATAAGCTGGGGGCTATATCAGCAGGGCTGTGAATATGTGGCCTTTCGACACCAGTTTTTCTGATGTAAAAGGCCACAGTTTTCATGACGGCGTGCGGACATAGTCTCTGAAACGGAGAATCCAGCCCCTTGCGTGAAGCTTAACATCTCCGGAGGCTCCAGACTCAAACTCCTTTGATCAATTGGTGCAGCTAGTGAGAGAACATTTCAACCCCCAACACTCCATTGTTATGCAGCGTTCTAAATTTCATACAGCCATTACAGGTCCTGGGAAACAGGATTTTGTAGCCAGACTTCGACAAATGTGAATTGTGAATGTGGTACTTCCCTCAGTGGCATACTGCATGACTGGTTGGTCTGTGGGATCAACAACTTAAATATTCGGAAGATGCGGCTGACAGAAATCTAGATATCATTGGACAAAACGGTTGAGTTGGCTCAAGCGACTGAAAGCTGAACAGAGCGCTTTTGAATTACAAAGTGTGCAGAGAGAGGTGAACCAGTTATGGTGGGAAGCGGAAGTGAGGGAGCAGCGGAGTCAGAAAGAAGACAAGTGACAGGCAGTCACAAGGGTTAGAGGCTCGTTACTGTCGTGGGGGAGAGCATTCCAAAGACAGTTGCGAGTATAAGGATTTCAGCTGTAATAAGAAAGGTCATCTACGAGCCAGATGCAGAGTCAGACAGCCTACTACAAGTTCCAAAATAAAAATGACAGCGACTCCAGGGAAAAAGCTTGAGGAAGAAAGACCCTGAAGAAAAAAATCAGAAGTATGTAAGCTTAACATGGTGAAATTAAGTAAAACACCCCCATTGAGATTGTCCTTGTTGTCAACGGACATCCGCTTAAAATGGAGATCAATACAGGGGCGACCGCTACAGTTGTGGGAGAGCAAATGTTTTGGTATCTGCATGGAGGGCTGCAGCCTGTGAATCTCAGCAGTACATTGGCCACCATAACCAACTGTACTGGGAAGGCACTGAAGATATGGTATGATACCAGTATCATACCAACAGCAGTCAATCCAGCTGCCTTTAATCGTTGTGAAGGGAGAAAGCCTCATATGGCGAGATTGGCTGATGGAAACCAAATTGAATTGGTCACCAATGGGATTTTTCAGGAGCTTCTATGGAAATACCACAAGGTGTTCCAGAGAGAGTTAGGATGCATCAAAGCAAAGATCTATGGAGAGCCAGAAGCAACAACAAAATATTTTCATGCCAGACCGGTGCCTTATGCTCTACACCAAAAAGTGGGGGTGGAGTTGAAGCACCTGGAAGATCTGGGGGTAATTGTTCAGTACAGTTTCAGAGTGGGCAGCACCAATTGTCCCGGTGTTGAAGCTGGACTGCACAGTCCAAATGACGGTGAACAGAGTTACTAAGGTTGATAAATATCCTATCCTCAGGGTAGAAGATTTAGATTCCAAGTTGGCAGGAGGCCTCAAATGCACCAAATTGGATTTACGCCATGCATATCAGCAGCTTGAGCCGGAAGATGAGTCAAGAAAGTTTGCGACCATTAAAAACCCATAAAGGCTTGTTCCAATATATAAGATTGTCATTCGGTATTTCACTGACCAGAGGTATTTCAGTGCACAATGGAAAGCCTTTTGTAGGGAATTCTGAAGGTTAACAATGTCTTAGTGATGGAGCAACAGCAGAGGAACACAGAGCAAATTTGGAAGAAGTCCTCAAGAGGTTTAAAGAAGTCAGTATTCCATTAAAGCAAGAGAAGTGTACATTTCAGGTTGATGAAGTCATATAGAATATAGAACAGTACAGCACAGAACAGGCCCTCGATGTTGTGCCGAGCAATGATCACCCTACTCAAACCCACGTATCCAACCTATACCCGTAACCCAACAACCCCCCCCCCCCCCCCCCCCAACAACCTTACTTTTTAAGACACTACGGGCAATTTAGCATGGCCAATCCACCTAACCCGCACATCTTTGGACTGTGGGAGGAAACCGGAGCACCCGGAGGAAACCCACGCACACACGGGGAGGACATGCAGACTCCGCACAGACAGTGACCCAGCCGGGAATCGAACCTGGGACCCTGGAGCTGGGAAGCATTTATGCTAACCACCATGCTACCGTGCTGCCCCCGTTTAGGTTTCAGGATTGATGTGAAGGGTGAAGGGATTACACTCACTTGAAGATAAGATAAAAGCAACAAAAGCGACCCAGAACCAAGGAACACATCAGAATTGAAGTCCCTTTGAGGTATGGTCAATTATTACGGCCGCCTTTTCGCTAATATGTCTACCATTTGGTACCCCTGTATCAACTGCTGAAGAAGTACCAATGTTCAAAGTGGGAAGAATCCCAGAGGCAGTTTTTTGATCAGGTCGAGGAGGTCCTGCAATCGTCAGACTTGCTAGTCCATTTCAATCTGGATAAACCCACTGTAGTCACTTGCGATACACCACTGTATGGTGTTGGTGTGATACTCTCACATAAAATTGAAAATGATGTGAAAAGGCCTGTTGCCTTTGCATCCAGAACAATGTTGGATGCTGAGAGGAGATATTCGCAGATGGATAAAGAAAGTCTGGAGGTCAGTTATGCTGCCAAAAAATCTCATCGCTATGTTTAAGGCCGGCACTTCATCATGGCCTCTGATCATAAACCATTACTTGGCATATTTTGCGAAGATAAACCTGTTCCGCCAATAGCATCAGTCCGAGTGCAAAGATGGGCAATGCTCTTGGCTGCATATTCGTTTATCTTTCAGCAGAGTCTGGGAACCCACATATCAAATCCAGGTGCTTTGAGCAGGCTTCCATTACCACAAAGAATTTCTGAGTCGCCCACTCCACAGGAGATTTTCCTGGCTCTAGCGTTTCTTGATGCTCTACCCATTTCATCCGGCCATATTAAGACGTGGACAGAGTCCCTGTGTTGTCAATAGTTAAAAAGATGGTTCTCACGGAACCATAGAGCCATACAATTCCTACAGTGCTGAAGGAGGCCATTCGCCATCAAGTCTGCACCGACCCTCTGAAAGAGCGCTCTACCTAGACCACTGAAATGCCCGAACACCATAACCTCACCAACCGACATCTCTTTCGACACTTATGGGGAAATTTGGCATGGCCAATCCATCTAACCTGTGGGAGGAAACCCGAGAACCTGGAGAAAGTGCAAACTCCCCAGACAGTCACCCATGTATCTAAATATCTATGTACCCAAAACCTGAATTGAACCAGGGTCCCTGGCGCTTTAAGGAGCTGTTGGCACTTTGAGAAGTTAGAACAGATTAGGCCCTATATGCAACGTAAGAACAAAATCACTTGTGAAGATGGGGTTCCACCACTGGGACAGCAACCACTTCTCCAAGAGTTGTACGGCAGTCATCTTTGGGAGAGATCAGGGTGCCCTAGACAAGGTTCCACATCAACTTTGTACGTCACTTTTTGAGTAAGATGTTTCTGATTGTGGTAGATGTCCACTTGAAATGGCTGGATGTTCAGACTATGCGTTAGAACTCTACAGTGGCCCCGTGCACAAGCTGCACCAAACCTTTGCCATTCGCGCCTCCTTGCGGTGATTGCTCAGACAATGGTACTGCCTTCACAGCCAAAGAATTTAAACTCTTTGTTAAGTCAATGAGATCCAGCACTTAAGGACAGCCCCCTACCACCCTGCATCGAATGGGCTGGCCGATAGAGCTACCTAAATCTTCAAAGCATCAATGAAAAACAAGCTAATCAGCCACTACTGCTTTGTTTAGCTGACTTCTTGCTCTTGTACAATTCAACCCTACATACCACGGCTGGAGTCGCCCCAGCTGAATTGTTAATGGGCAGGCATCTCAGGACCTAGATTGACCACATTTTTCTAACTTTGTCAGGAAGGATGGAGGCTAAGTTAGCCTCGGAGAAAGACCACCACAATAGAACCAAGAAGCACAGGTCATCCCAAACAGAAGACTTAGTGCCTGTGTGGAACTTTGGTGGAGGGCCAGGATGATTACCTGGCAGAGTTGTTGCCCGGATTGGGCCAGTATCCTATGTCACAGGCCGACAGGACCGTGAAGCGAGAAAACATGCTGATCATTTGAGACTGAGAGAACCTGTCGTCAGTGCAAGGGGTGGATAGACCCAACCACAGCTACCAGTACACCATTTGCCGAGACAGTGGTGTTAGAACCAGGATCTTCTCAAGGGGAATCATCAGGGGCCAGAGAAGGAGTTAGAGGTAGTCAGCAATGCCCCTGCTTCGGACTCTACTGATATGCCTGCCATTTCTGTAGACTCGGATACCGTCCGCCTGGAAGAGCCAGTTGCCAAGTTGAGACATTTGGCAAGAGTTAGGAAGTCACCTGATAGGCTTACTTTATGAAGTTTGTTTTGAGCTCCCTTATTGTAACTCTCTTTCTCTGTATATAACTGCAAATAAGAGTTTTTCTGTTTTTGTCTTTCGGGGATCTGTAAGGGAACATAAGGGTGGAGGAATATGGTAGCATAGCTCCTTTAAGGGGGCGATCCTTTGCAGGCCATGTGACGGCCCCGAGCTTTTGGGGACAAAGGACGCGAACGTTAGCATATTGTGTGTTTAGGCACGGATCTGGCTATTGGGGTTTGGTTAGGGTTAACCTGGGAGTCATGGGAACAAGTCCTGTGCAGTGGTTGCACTGTTCTCTGTATATAGTTCTTCTGAGTTAAATAAATCACTGCTGTGATTAAATACGGCCTCTTCACTTGCCTCGCAATACAACAGTTACCAAGGAAATGTTAAACATAAAACCCTAGTTTAATTCCTGGGCGACTGTACAACTGAACTTCCCATCTCTCTCACTTGACCCAGACTCCACCCAACCTCCCAACTCCTCCAAACTGAACCTATCTCACCACTCAACTCCCATTTTGTTCTGACTCCGCTTCCTACCCAACTATCACCCTACCCCCATAGCTACTTATCTCATCCATCCTAGTCCATTACCTTACCCATCCTACCCCCTTACCCATACCTCACCCATCCTAACCCTTAATCACCTTATCCCCATTTACCTTACCCACTCTACCCCCTTAACCACTTACTGCACCCACCCGACTCCCTTACACGCTTATCTTCTTTCCATCACTATTTAAAGTAGTTTTGGGGCATTCAGACTCTTTACATAATAGAATATGGCCACGAGCGCCATAAAAGGGAACGTGATTTGTTTGTGAAGAAGCAGTTGCATTTTAGGTATGCTTTGTATTCTGGATCAGATGTCTCAGCCAAACATGTGGAGCTGTGGCCTGGCACTGGAACGTAGGAACAGAGTGGTAATTCAAAGGTGATTGCCACTCGTAGGAAGATTTCCGTTGTTGTTTTTCCTTAACTGGGGTATTGTGTCCAATTATGAGCACTGCACTTTCAGAAAGATGTGAAGGCTTTAGAGAAGGTGCATAAAAGATAGGGGTAGGGGAGTGGGACTGGTTGAATTGTTCTCACAGAGAGCTGGCAGAGACACAAGCCAAATAGTTTACTTCTGTGCTAAAACTTTCAATTTTTCTATAATCTGTTCCCATTCCAAAGTGTACAGAAGAAGCGACATGCCAGGGGCTGTCAGAGGGACTCTGCATGTGGCAACTACACTTCACCAGAGAAACATTTGGCCACCTCAGGGAAATGCTAAAAAAAATCCTGAAGCCACAGTTTACTTCCTGCAGAGCCTAATGAGGCAAATGAAGAGGACCACGGCCCTCAATTTCTATGGCTCTAGTTCACTCCAGACACGCACTAGAAATACTTTGCAATGTCAGCCACGGGATTGCATTGGAGAAATATTCTCCTCCTCAGGGCATCAGACCTCATTGAATATGTTCCTCAAGCACCGAGAGAGGGCCATCAAGTTTGTTGGGCATCCTGAGGGTATGAATGGCTACTTCCCCTCCGTCTCCATGTGGCACTGATGTCTCCAGTTAATGACCCAGTCACATTTAACAACAGGAACTGGTGCTGATTTCCACATATGAAAATGGTCTCTGATACCCAATGAAGAATGCTGTGTGTAAACTCTCAGCATTGGTGAAGCTGTCACGCCACTTTGTCCTTCGCCATCTGTGGCTTATTCAGCAGGGAGGGCGAAGAAGCCAACTGGATCCTGGGAATAATGCCCATGTCCTGAAGCTGTGGCTGATGACACCAGAAAATGCAGCATGTGAAAAGAAGAACCGTGCGCATACAGTGGAAAGAACCATGAGGGTTCTGAAAGTTATTTTCAGGTGTCTAAGCAGATTAGGGGATGGGGCTAGACTTAGACATAGAACATACAGTGCAGAAGGAGGCCATTTGGCCCATCGAGTCTGCCCCAACCCACTTAAGCCCTCACTTCCACCCTATCCCCGTAACCCATAACCCCTCCTAACCTTTTTGGTCACTAAGGGCAATTTAGCATGGCCAATCCACCTAACCTGCACGTCTTTGGACTGCAGGAGGAAACCGGAGCACCCGGAGGAAACCCTCGCAGACACGGGGAGAATGTGTAGACTCCGCACAGGCAGTGACCCAGCGGGTAAATCAAACCTGGGACCCTGGCGCTGTGAGGGTGGTGAGGGGGTTGTTCTCCAGTACACCTCCAATAAAGTGGGAGGATTGTACTTGTGTATTATAAACTCCTCAATGTTACCATGCAGCCTGGACTTTGTACAGACAAGAAGATCATGCAATGAGAGAATCTGGTCATGAGTGCCCCAGGACCCTTGGAGAAATTAGTGCGCACAGCGGCCAGAAAGCGACAAGTGGCACAGTTGTTCAGTCAGTGATAGCCATCACATCTGTAATCCCCACCCTCGCCATAGCAGCGCTGTCACATGGAATGATTGAAACAGATAGCAATGGTACAGTTAAGGAGCAGTTTAATACTTATTAGCTGTTCCAGTACAACTACAACATTGCAATAAATCTGACATTGTGGAACGTTGCCCGGGTAACTCCTGTCTACAAAAAATAAACAAATTTAATGGAGTCAATTATTGCCCCATCAGTCTACACTTGATCAGTTGCAATGTAACAAAAGGTATTCTTGACCATGAAAGCAAACAGGACTTACACTGTCATAACCTGCTCTGCAATGCTCAGTTTGGTTCCAACATGGACAAAAGAGCTGAATTGAAAAGGGGAGATGAAAGTGACAGACGTTGCCAAAACAACAATATGTAAATGTTTAGGATCACCAGGGAGGCTGTATAGCATAAATGTGCAAATAAAGTTAACCAGAAGGGACATCTCATGTCTCTGCTCTCATAACTGAACAAGAAGCATGGGTGGCTGACTGCATAGCCAACTGGAGAGATGGACAAAATGTGGAACGGATGTCCTGCAAATCAGAATTTAGGAAGATAAACAGAAAATTAACAAGCGAATATAGTAATTTCTGGATTACTCTGAGTGCCACGTGCAAGTGAGTACAAAAATAGGAGGTAAAAGGTGAAGTCGCCATAGTCCCAGATGACCATTGGCTACTTTCCCCTTTGAGGGGGGGAGAGTTGACTGGTGATGATTTAACCTGAAGATCACCTCACCTCAGGCAAAAGTCATCATGAATAACCTCAGGGGTACAGGAATTGAACCCACACTGCTGACTGCATTCTGCATCATGAACTAGCCTGTCTAGCTAAGTTGAATGCATGGCTGAACATATGGTGCAGGAGGGAGAGCTTTAGATTCCTGAGACTCAGGAACCTGATACGACACCTAGACAAGTCGGACAGGTTTCACCTGAACAGTGCTGGGACTGAGCTCTTTGTGGGTGTTCTGTTCTTTTTTGTTTTTTTAAATTCATTTATGGGATGTGAGTGTTGCTGGTTAGGTCAGCATTTATTGCCCATCCCTCGTTGAACTTGTGAAGGTGACATTAAGCTGCCTTCTTGAACTTCTAAAGATCCTCAAGTGTGCATTAACCGACAGTGCTGTTCGGGAGGGAATTCTAGGATTCTGACCCAGTAACAGTGAAGGAACAATGTCACATTTCCAAGTCATCATATATTTCCAAAGAGGGAAACTTCCAGACGATCGTGTTGAGAGGGCTTTAGACTGACTTGGCAGGGTTGTGGGGACCAAGAGGAAATATTTGAGAGTATACCCAAAATACTGGGAGGGACAGTAAACAGTTGGCTAGATAATAGTAAGTTAATAGGGGAATTTGGAGTAAGGGTGAAAGTGATGACATCGAAACCAGGGTTACTGTGCGTGTATGTGAAGGCACACAATATAATATATCGGGAGGCAGTGGCGTAGTGGTTTTGTCACTAGATCAGTAATCCAGAGATCCAGAGGACCTGGCTTTGAACCCCGCCATGGCAGATCGTGAAATTTTAATTCAATAAAAAATCTGGAATTATGTCTAAAAATGAAATAAATTGTTGATTGTTATCAAAACCCATCTGGTTCACTAATGCTCATTAGGGAAGGGGATCTGTCATCCTTACCTGGTCTGGCCTACATATGGCTCCAGACCCACAGCAATGTGGTTGACTCTTAAATGCTGGCCCAGTGACGCCCACATCCCATGAACAAATAAAGTAAAGTTTGAAGAGTTAAAGGCTCAGTTTGTGGAACTTTGTGGAAATACGATGTTGTGGCTATTACAGAGACCTGACCTAAGAAAGAGACTGGGTGCTAAATATTTTGGGATACAAGGTGTTTAGAAAATATAGGATGCAAAGAAAGGAGGAGCGGTGGTGGTATTGATCAAGGACATTAGTGCCGTGCTGGAGAAAGAGGATGTCCAAACGGTTCAAGAGCAGAGTTCATTTGGCAAGAGCTAAGGAACAAAAAGAGCGTAATTACATTGCATGGTGTAAAGCACCAACTTTTGAGGTGGATGTGGAAGATCAGATCTGCAGGGAAATTACAGAGAGATGCAAACATTATAAAGTAGTCATAATGGAGACTTTAATGACCCAAATGTAGACTGGGACAGCGATAGTGATAATGATAATCTTTATTAGTGTCACAAAGGGCAGAGAGAGAGGCAAAGGTTCCGAGACTATGTTCAGAGAAATTTTCTACAGCAGTATCTGTGCAGTTCAACAAGAAAATGATGCACTGTTGGACCTGATTCTTGGAAAGGTGGTGGGCCAAGAAGATGAAGTCTCAGTGCGAGAACATTTAGGAGACAGTGACCATTGTATTGTAAGGTTTAGGATGATGATACCACAGGACAATTTGCAATCCAGGGTAAACATAATTAACTTGGGGAGAACTGACTTCAACGAGGCAATAATGGAGCTGGGCTGCTTAGATTGGAATGAAACGGTGGGGGGAAATGTAGCTGAACAATGGCTTACCTTCAAATCAGAAATGGTCCAGACATTGGTAAGATATATTCCCTTAAAAGTGAAAGGCAGGGCAAACAAATTCAGAGCTCCCTGAAAAAGGAGATAGACATTAAGATAAGGGGGGAAAATGTTCAGGCATCAGGTAGAAAATACAATTGAGAACCAAGAGGAATACAGCAGGTTCAGAGGGGAGGTGATAAAAGCACATTAAAGAAGCAAAAAGAGATTGTGCGAAAAGACTGGCAGCCAACATAATGGAGAATCCCAAAGTCTTCTGTAGGCATATAAATAGTTAAAGGGCGGTAAAAGGAGGAGTAAGGCTGAATAGGGACCTAAAGGGGAATTTACACATGGCGTATGGGGTCGTGGTTGAGGTATTAACTGAATATTTTGTATCTTTCTTTACCATGCAGTTAGATGCGACTCAGGGCATGTGTTGTGAAATCCTGTCCCTAGAAGTGTTCAAAATACAAACGGACAAAGAATTGAATGGACATTGGTATTTAAAGTTGTAAAGGCACCAGGGCCAGATGAGATGCATCCAAGGATATTGAAGGAAGTGAGAATGAGAATTGTAGGGATGCTGGGCATAATCCTTTAGTCTTCTCTAGACCCAGGGGAGGTGCCAGAGGACTGGAGAATTACAAATTCTTGTTCAGAAAAGGATGTCAGGGTGGACCAGCAATTACAGACCAGTCAATTTAACATCAGAAGTGCGCAAGCTTCCAGAAACAATTATTTGGGATAGCATTAGTCGTCACATGGAAAAATGTGGGCTGATTCTGGAAGAGTCCTGGTGGATTGGAAACATGCTAATGTGATGCCTCTATTCAAAAAGGGGGAGAGGCAAAAGTAAGAAACTATAGACCAGTTAGTTTGGGGGGGAAGTTGCTGGAATCAATCATTAAGGAGGAGATGACTGGACATTTGGAAAAACAAAGTTCAATCCACCATTGTCGGCATGATTTTATGAAGGGTAAGTCACGCTTGGCAAACATGCTTGATTTCTTTGAGGACCTAAGCAGCAAGATGGATAATGGGGAACCTGTAGCTGTGGTATATCTAGACTTCCAGAAGGCATTTAACAAGGTCCCACAGAAAAAGACTGATCCAGAAGGTGAGATTGCAGGGCATTGGGGGTAGAGTACTAGATTGGACTGAGGATTGGCTGACTGATAGAAAGCAGAGGGTCGGGATAAATGGGTCCTTCCCTGATGAACTGTAACTAGCGGGGTGCCTCAGGGGTCAGTCCTCGGATCTCAGCTGTTTCCAATCTGTATTAATGATTTGCAAGCAGGGACAAAGCGTAATTTAGCAAAATTTGCAGATGATTCAAAAGTAGGTGGGAAAGTGGGCAGTAAAGAGGAGATAAAGATTTTACAGGCAAATATAGATAGGTTAGGAGATTGGGCCAAAATTTGGCAGATGGAGTTTAATGTGGATAAGTGTGAGGTTATCCATTTCGGCCAAAGAAATAGAAAGGCAAACTATTATCTAAATGGAAAGCAAATTCAAAATGCATCTGGGTAGAGGGATCCAGGTGTCTTTGTTCATGAATCACAGAAAGTGAGTATACAGGTACAGCAAGTAATTAAAAAGGCAAGGACTGGAGTATAAACGTAGACCGGTTTGTTGCAATTGTACAGGGTGTTAGTGAGACCACATCTAGAGTATTGTGTCCAGTTTTGGTCTCCTTATTTGAGGAAGGATGTGGTGGCATTGGAGGCAGTTCAGAGGACATTCACCAGATTGATTCCGGGAATGAAAGAGTTATTATGAGGGGAGATTAAACAGTTTGGGCTTGTAGTCGCTGGAGTTTAGAAGGATGAGAGGGGATCTGATCAAGATATATCAGATACTAAAAGTGATTGATAAAGTAAATGTAGACCAAATGTTCCCCCTTGTAGAGCAATCTAGAATGAGAGGTCACAGATATAGGTTGAGAGGTGGTTGGTTTAGAATTGAGGTAAGGAAGAACTACTTCTTGAAGAGGGTAGTGAATTTGTGGAACTCGCTGCCCCATAGTGCGGTGGAATCTGAGCCATTAAATGGTTTCAAGAAGGAGCTAGATATATTTCTGATGAAAGAAACAAGTTAAGTGGATACGGGAATCAGGGAGGTAGGTGGATTTGAGACCAGGAAGAGATCAGCCATGATCTGATTGAATGGTGGAGCAGGCTCGAAGGGCTGAATTGCCTACTTCTGCTCCTAATTCCTATCTTATTAGGGAGAGCCAGCATGGATTTCTAAAGCTGAAATTGTGTTTAACAAACTTGCTGGAGTTTTTTGATGAGGTAACAGAAAGTGTCGATGAGGACAATCCTGTTTATGTGGTGTACATGGACTTTCAATACATTCGATACAGTACCACACAAGTCTTGTGAGAAAAGTTACAGCTCATGGAATAAAAGGGACAGTAGGAACTTGGATGCAAAATTGGCTGAATATTAGGAAGCAGGGAGTCACGGTCAATGAATATTTTTTGGGCTGGAGGATTGTTTGTAGTAGTGTTCCCCATGGGTCGGTATTGGGACTCTTGTTTATTTATTATCTCGATCTTGGTCTGCAGGGGACAATTTCAAAGTTTACAGATTATACAAAACTTGGAATTATAAACTATGAGGAGGACAGTATAGAACCTCAAAGAACCGAGACAAGTTGATGGAGTGAACAGATAGTTGGCAGATGGAGGTCAATGCAGAGAAGTGTGAGGTGATATATTTTGTTGGGAACAACATAGAGAGACAGTATAAAACAAGGGGTAAGAGTCTTAAATGGGGCCAGGAGCAGAGGGGCTCATTCTGCACCATAATAATTCTGTGATGCACCTCTATCACTGTCAGTTTCTCCTTCAGAAGTCAGTTTGTCATCACTATTTTTACAGGTGACACCTAGAATCAGCCTAAATCATGTCACAGACTACTTTTGGCAGAAGTGCCCCTCTGCTGTTCCCCTGAAACTTCAAGCCACAGCTGACGGATATCTGCTTAAGCAAAGAGGGAATGCATGAAATGTGGGAATCCCTCTATCCTGGTTGTTCACTAAGCCAGCTTTGACCGCAAAACCTTCACAGTAGCAATGGGAGCGTTGCGAGAAAAGGTTCAAATGTGCGTATGCCACTGGTGTTCCTATTTACTCTATGGCAGACAGTGGTGGATAACTTTCTTTCTGGCATTATTTATAGAAACTGACATTGAACTCATACATATTACTCCAATTGCCACTGCACATTTCTGCCATGCTATATCTTTAATTTGTGAAGCATCTTCCCGGCTCCAAGCACACTTACAATGATACATTGCCATGTTCCTCACATCTTCTGCATGTGTCAGAATAGTGCTCCCCATCAAATTTCTGCTCACATTCCTCTTGCATGCAGGTGTCCAGTGCGTGTATTATTTCCTTTGCAAAACTTTTTCTGTGAACTTGCAACTGAGGCATTAAAAAAAAATCGCCATTTTTTTTACATTTATTCCAGTCAAATGACTTGTCAGCTTATCAAAAAACATTAAAGGATCATTATTAAAGATGCATCATGATTGGCACCTAGTATTTAGAAATTGTTCTTTTAATAAACTGTAGTGAGAAGACATTCCATGTTTTAGTTCTCTTAGTGGTTACAAAATATCAATCTCTACTGCCTCAAATATTCCTTATGCCTGCCATTGAAAGTCATGGTCCTTTGCATGTTTCTTGTATTTTCTGTTTCCCATGTCTTGTTCTTATGGTGGTTGGTAAATGGACCTGATTTACATACAGAAAAAGAGGACAACCAAGGGTCCAATGAAAGTGAGGAACAAATACCGGAGACATTATTGGTTCTAAAAGCCAATAAATCCCCTGGACCTGATGGCCTATATTCAGGGTTCTAAAAGAGGAGGATGCAGGCACGGGGGATGCACTGGTTATGATCTTCCAAAATTCCCTAGATTTGCGAATGTTCCCAATGGTTTGGAATGTCGCAAATGCAAGATTTGTATTTAAGGAGTCAACCTCAGATTAATTAATGAGAGACAGTCTCTATTGGAAACTCCGCAGAGATCTACACAATGTAGTATATCATGGCAGTGGTTTACAGCTCCGTTAGTGCCTGGTCACTGGGTGGAATAGCATGCCCTGGGACTCTCTGTTCCTTTGGCTGAATCTTCTTCTCTACATCTGCAACAGATAATTCACAGACCTTTATTTTTAAGCCCCAAACAGACAGTCTTCCCCAATCCTCTGACTGAAGCCATCTAATCATCTTTACTGTTATAAGTTTAAATGTACCTGATTTCATGGGCGTCAAGGTAGCACAATGGTTATCACTGTTGCTTCACAGCTCCAGGGTCCCAGGTTCGATTCCCGGCTTGGGTCACTGTCACTTGAGTCTGCATGTTCTCCCTGTGTGTGCATGGGTTTTCTCCGGGTGCTCCGGGTTCCTCCCACAAGTCCCGAAAGGCGTGCTGTTAGGCAATTTGGACATTCTGAATTGCCCCTGGGTGTACCCAAACAGGTGCCGGAATGTGGCGACTAAGGGCTTTTCACAGTAACTTCATTGCAGTGTTAATGTAAGCCTACTTGTGACAATAAAGATTATTATTATTATCCAGTCATCTTTATCCATGTTTGGTAGAGGGTCGCCCCTTTAGCATGAAGCAACATTTTCCTATTTTTACATTTCTTAGCTTCTCGTATCAATTCTTCACAGGCAACGGCTACCATCAATGTGGCTTATGAATTTTACTCACTCATTAATCTCAAGGACTGACCTGTTTGAATAGAGGCTGACTCAAACATACGGTTTGCATTTCAAGATTACATAACTACTGCATTGCTGACAACAGAATTCCCCCCAAACAGAAAACGTTGAATAAAATGATTTTTAAAAAAAACAAATGCACACCGGCTAATTTATAATAGGCTTACACAAATCTAACGTTGTTTGAGAAGAGAGGGAAAGCAGGGAACCACAGAACTGTTTGCAAGATGTAAGTTGTTGTGAAATTCATTATTATTGAATTGGGAACAGAGCCATTAGTAAATCACAATATGATCAAGTAGAGTCAACATGGTTTTATGAAAGGGAAACTCTTTTTGCCGAATCTTAGAGCTGTCTAAGGATGTACCTGATAGGGTGAATAAAGTGGAATCATTAGATGCAATATACTTGGAATTTCAAAAGGCATGTGATGAGATGAGGCAGAACAGGTTGTTACACAAGATAAGGGCTCATTGGGGTGAGAGTAAAATATTAGCATAGAGTACTAGTTTTTTTATAAATAATTTTAATTGAGATTTTCACAAAATATCAAAAACAGAAAATATCAACAAGAAAACAGCATTAACAACAAAAATAAGAAAAACACAATAACGCCCAAAACCAACCCCCCCCCCCCCCCTCCAGTAACTACAAAAAGAAGAAATAGATAAGCACCCGGCATATTCAATAAACACATGTACACATTTCTCCCCTCCCCCGAAACAAATCTCCCCCCCTCCCCCCCCCCCCCCCCGGTTGCTGCTTCTGCCGGCCTATTTCCTACCGTTCTGCCAGGAAGTCAAGGAAAGGCTGCCACCGCCTAAAGAACCCCTGTACTGATGAAAAATGAAATGAAATGAAATGAAAATGAAAATTGCTATTGTCACGAGTAGGCTTCAATGAAGTTACTGTGAAAAGCCCCTAGTCGCCACATTCCGGCGCCTGTCCGGGGAGGCTGGTACGGGAATCGAACCGTGCTGCTGGCCTGCTTGGTCTGCTTTAAAAGCCAGCGATTTAGCTTTGTGAGCTAAACCAGCCCCTGAGGATAAATTTCACCCTCTCCAATTTGATGAACCCCACCATATCATTGATCCAGGCCTCCACGCTTGGGGGCCTCGCATCCTTCCACTGAAGAAGAATCCTCCGCCGGGCTATGATAGAGTACTAGTTAAAGGACAGAAAATGGAGAATTGGAATAAACAAGTCATTTTCAGGTCGGCAGGCTGTAACTTAGAATCATAGAACCACTACAGTGCAGAAGGAGGCCATTTGGTCCATCGGGTCTGCACCAACCCTCTGAAAGAGTGCTCTAACCAAGGTCCCACCTTATCCCTGTGTTGTACCTGTCTCAACCACAGTGTGTCTTAACCCGCATACGGTGGCAAAGTATTACAAGTCTGTTTCACAGTGTAGCCACCAAAGTTGGCCATTTCCCGACCCAAAATGGCGATTTACAAAGCATGCAGGAAACATTGGACACTTTAAGGAAGACAAGCAGGTTGCAGAATCTCCCTGTGTATTCTGGCTGCAAAGAAAGCAGACAGCACCAAAACCAGCAGTTTGCATATTAATGAGCAATCCCCGGGAACAATGGATACAACGATTAGCTACATTTGGGACATTCTATAGCAGGTCAGACTACTCTGCGCCAACGGGAGTCTGAAACAAAGGAGACAAACAAGCCAGGGAGAACCGCCCAGTGATCGAGAAACGGCCCCAGTATTGGGGAATTCAAACCAATCGATTGGTATGGGATCTAATCGATTGAAAGTACGCTCGGGATCCGCCCAAAAGGGCGCAAAGCCCCTGGGACCTATAAAAGACAGGTCCCAAGTTCAGTTCACTCTCTTAGCCGGCCCTCCCAGCAGAACATCTTAGCAGCTCTCGAAGAACTTGACCGTAAGGAGGAGAGGCCTGGCCAATTGCTGCACCACCAAGTAAGTGTCATACAACGCACGCTACGAGATAGACACTCCTGACCCCTTAGTCCATACCAGCTGGAAGCCTGCAGATCCAGTACAGAGCAAGAGGCCATTATTCCCTGATCCGGCGGGTTCCTTTATCCAGATAAGTATTGGCCTATTAATGGTAGGAATAGTTTAGACTTTTAGTATTGTATGCATGAGTAGCGAATAACTGTGTATTAATAAACGTGTCTTGTTTTGAACCTTACTAATTGGTGTATTGAGTCATTGATCTGAACTTGAACTTCATGGTGGTATCATAAGGATACCTGGCGACTCTAGAGCTAAGTAATAAAACAGAGCCAATTGAGTGCAAAGCGCACTCACCAGAATGAGCAACAATACAACAATTCACTATTTATTCACTATCACACAATTGTTAACGTTAATCGGTCACACACACACTTAAGTCAAACTACAACGCTGTTTCGCACAAGACCGTAACTTGACGTCAGAGTGACTAGCAAGTACCAGAAAGATATTGTCCTTTATAGGTGTCCCAAATTTTGTAGTCCTCAATATTCAGTCCTTGGTGTGGTCTGTTCCTGGCTCTGGTCTTCCTTCAGTTGGTCGGTTGATGGTCCTTCTCTTCGGCCGGTGACTGGTCGCCGCTGTTGGTTGCTGCTGCAGAGAGAGATTCTTAGGTGGTGCAGCACCTTTTAACTTGCTTGGATTTCGTCCCTTTTGGTGGGTGGTCTCTGGGTGATTTGTCAATCAATTGATCAGGGCTTGATCAGCCTGATCAATCAAGTCCAATCAGGGGCTGCCACATCAATTTTGTGGTGGGTACTCAGTGGCCATGCTTGCATGTCTTGGGGGCATGTTGGCCCTTCCAAGTAAGGAAATTAGGTGCCGCTGAAGCCTGGTAAACAAGTGTGATTGACAGGACAGTTCTATTGCTCCCGGAGATGGCCATTTGACTTTGTTACTTGCATCAACCTGTGAAGTCTTTTGCTGCAACTTTGTTTGACCTGTTCTGCAGCCTGCTTGTCCATAAACCTGAACACATTTCCCAGCATCCCTTGCTGGACACCATTTATGATGGCCACATATACCTCTTGATCCTGAAAGCGAAGCGTGGTGGATCACAGACTCAAGACCATTACCTGTCCAGCATCCCCAGCCACTTGTCAAGTCACGCAAGGCTTGAATTACTCATTAACCTAACCATTTTATAAAATACAAATAACATTACATATACAGCTAATAAACGACAAAAAGATACAGGTGCATTAATGAAATAAGTAAACTTACAAATTACAACACATCTTATTACAATGAAATATAAATTCAGGGAAATATCAAAAGTCATTTCAATAGGTACAATAGGTACAAACAGTACAGAAATACATGAAAGAGTCCCAAAGATGTTTAAGATGGTGTCATCTTGCTATAAGCATGGGTCCCATATCCTGATTGACTTTTGCTTGCGATCGGCGAAATTTGATGTAAGGATGATGAGGTAGACTGTGAACAGGATCAGGGTGATAGTCAAATGTGAGATGAGTGCAATGAATGGATGTACTTGTATATTTGAGCCCCAGTTCCAAAATTCATCCAATCAGTTGGTGGCTTTAATTTCAGCAATTTGCTTTTGGATGTCCTGAGTTTGTTGGACTATTTTGGCGAAGGTTCTATGGCCGGTAGCCAATTGCAGCCGAATTTGATTTAGTTCCTCTGGCAGGGGTTTTAATTTTGTATCGTATTCCTCAAATTAGTCCCCAGGTGCTGCTGAAGCTCATCAGTAGTGTTTATGTCCACCCTGTCTCTTTTATGTGTGTCAATTAATTGTATAAAGCCCGTCCTGGCCGGTATGTCTGGTTTAATACAGAATATGCTGTTAATAATGTCGCAGTGTGTGGTCCCGTATTGGTATTGTGTCAAAGAGGTAGTCAGGCAGTTGTCTCCTGCTCCCTTATATGCTGCCCGAGGGATGTCTGTGTCCAAGCTGTGAGCTTCAACTGTGCAGTTCAGAGTGGTGTTCGTTCGGAAGCCACATAATGCATGCTCATTTAGATAGACTGGGTAGGGACATGCAATAATTTCATCAGTTTGCTGACATCTGTCCAGAGTGATCTCTATTAGCCTCCCTTCCTTTTCTACTGCATACGGTAAAGTTCCGTCATGTCCTATCTAGATGTCCTATGTATGGTCCCCATATTGTCTACCTCGGAAACTCTGAGCCCTACTTGGTCACTGGTGATTATCGGGAGCCCTAAGATCATTGCTAGAGCCTTCCCTAGGGTCCCTCTGCAGTCATCATTGAACCAGATTTTAGTCATCTGTCTCATTTGGCATCCAGATAACTTTGGATGTTTGTCCCCGGTGAATAAATGCTCCATCTGCTCGTCACTGATTCACGATGGGACTTGTCCTTTATGTACCTGTTCCAAATTCTCCCTCAGCTGTTCTATCATTCACTGCCCATATACACTACAGAGAGTCCTATTTTGCTGTTGGTCATAGTCTTCCAATTTTTCCTTAATAATTTGATTATGGTCCTGGCATGTCCCTCTATGCATTTCCAGTTCATTCTCCCTCTGTGTCCTGTCGACTGTCATTGATGGAATTTAGAGCCTGTTAAACTTGCCGGGTCAGGAGGCTAAGTTTATTGTCCAAATTAACGAAATGATGGGAATTAATAGTAGATACTCCTGCTCCGCATGCTGCTGCTACATCATTCATTAATCCTCTTTTAACTCGGTCCTGCCTCTCATCCATTCCTACCTTCCTTCCTAACAGTCGGCGGGTCAGGAGCAGATAAAGGCTTTTAAGTTGGGGAGTGCACCAGCCCGGCAGTTAGGTTCCAGCTATGTCCACACCACAGGTATAAATTCGTGATGGATGTTATCATGCAGGATTTTCCGTGTATTTTAGGATGAATCCATTTTGTGGTCCGTGCTGTGAGGCAGCAGTGCTCGGTGGAGGCAGCAGTGCTAGGCGCAGTGAGGCAGCAGTGCTGGGTGCTGTGAAGCAGCAGTGCTAGGTGCTGTGAGGCAGCAGTGCTAGGTGCTGTGAAGCAGCAGTGCTAGGTGCTGTGAGGCAGCAGTGCTGGGTGCTGTGAGGCAGCAGTGCTGGGTGCTGTGAAGCAGCAGTGCTAGGTGCTGTGAGGCAGCAGTGCTAGGTGCTGTGAAGCAGCAGTGCTAGGTGCTGTGAGGCAGCAGTGCTGGGTGCTGTGAGGCAGTAGTGCTGGGTGCTGTGAGGCAGCAGTACTAGCTGCTGTGAGGCATGTGGTGAATGTATAACATATAAATCCACACTGTATATTACGGTGTCCCTGTGGGCTCCATCTGTGAGCCGTTGCGCGGCTCTGCCCACAGGGGGCGATGAGGAGCATGTACAGGGCTCCGCCCTTGGCTCTGCCCACAGCTGGAAGTATAAAGTACTGCAGTCTTGCGAGCCTGCCTTCAGTTCAGCTAGTCGCAGGCAGGCTCAGTTGTAAGTCGATTAAAGCCACAGTTTACTTCAACTCGTGTCTCTGAGTGAATTGATTGTCGCATCAATTTAATCTACTTAAAAAACTACCATGGAATCAGCCCTCAAACCTGATCAACTGGAACTCGATCCACAGGCTGCAGAAGCGAAGGAAATATTTTTGCATTGGCTTTGGTGCTTCAAGGCCTACCTGGCTGCGTAGACTACCTCTGCTGTGACAGAAGAACAGAAACCAAGGGTGCGATTCACCGCTCCCCATGCCGGTTGGGAGAATCGCGGGTGGGCCGGGCGGCAAATTCCACGCCCCCCTGGTGCCCCCCGCGATTCTCCCACCCCCCGCTCGGAAGAATCGCCGTTCTTCATGGCGAGCGGCGATTCTCCGACCTGGATGAGCCGAGCGGCCTGCCGTTCGCGACCGACCGTTTCACGACGGCGGCAACCGCACCTGGTTGCTGCCATCGTGAATATGGGCGCCAAAGGCCCGTTTGAAGCTTGTGGGGGGCGGAGAGGGGAGTGAACACCACGGCCGTGCTCGGGAGAGGACTGGCCCGCGATCGGTGCCCACCGATCATCCGGCCAGCGTCTCAAAGCGACGCACTCTTTCCCCTCCGCCACCCTGCAAGATCAAGCCACCACATCTTCTTCGCAGCCTTCAACACGTCATCGCTGAAGATGAACATCTTGCCAAGGTCATCCCCACACCCCATTACTTGCCTTCAAACAACCGCGCAACCTCAAACAAACCATTGTTTGCAGCAAACTACCCAGCCTTCAGAACAGTGACCATGACACCACACAACCCTGCCAAGGCAATCTCTGCAAGGCATGCCAGATCATCGACATGGATACCACCATTACACGTGAGAACACTACCCACCAGGTACGCAGGAAAGGATGTCCCAAAGCGTGGTACATTGGTGAGACCATGCAGATGCTACGACAACGAATGAACGGACATCGCGCGACAATCACCAGGCATGAATGTTCCCTTCCAGTCGGGGAACACTTCAGCAGTCAAGGGCATTCAGCCTCTGATCTCCGGGTATGCGTTCTCCAAGGCGGCCTTCAGGACACGCGACAACGCAGAATCGCCGAATAGAAACTTATAGCTAAGTTCCGCACATATGAGTGCGGCCTCAACCGGGATCTTGGATTCATGTTGCATTACATTCACCCCCCACCCTCTGGCCTGGGCTTGCGAAATCCTACCAACTGTCCTGCCTTGAGACAATTCACACCTCTTTAACCTGGGGTTACCCTCTCTCTGGATCTGTAAAGATTTAATCACCTGCTAATGCTCGCATTCTAAGCATTGTCTGGCAGCTTTGAATTGGTCTGTATATATGTTTCTGGAACATACCTCTTCATTCACCTGAGGAAGGAGCAGTGCTCCGAAAGCTAGTGTTTGAAACAAACATGTTGGACTTTAACCTGGTGTTGTAAGACTTCTTACTGTGCTCACCCAGTTCAATGCCGGCATTTCCGCATCATATATTAGTGTCTTCTGGGAGAGGGTGGCCTCTTGTTCCCTATTTACCTGTCCAGAAGTTAATCAGAAACCTCTTTACATTGACACCTGAACTAAAGTAGACAATGTAACATTCGAGAGGATGTACGGCAGCCATTCACAAATGTAATAACTAACACCAATTGGCACCTCTCTCCCACAGTGACATTTTTGTCCAAAGGATTTTTGCAGGTTGCAAGAGGGCATTTTCGAAGCTGTACCATCAAAAGGTTAAAATCGCAGCAGTGCTCATCAGGGACTGTACAGGCACTACTGTGTGGATTGGAACAAGCCATTCCAGTATCCGTATAGTAAGAAGTCTTATAACACCAGGTTAAAGTCCAACAGGTTTGTTTCAAACACGAGCTTTCGGAGCACTGCTCCTTCCTCAGGTTCCATTGATAAACAACGGTGTTGGCCACAATTAAGTCAAGCTCTAGGGTCTTGTGGGTGCTGTCAACCTGTGAAAGCTGGGGAGGAGCCACAAAGGGCTGTAAGGTTGAAAAAGTTGAATGCATCTGCCTTGATCCCACATTGGAATCTCACCCCCACCACCCCCAAATCCGACTGAACGGCCACCCATCCCTGGTCTTATCAGCGAGGGTCGTGGACATTAATCACCTCAAAGCAGTTGGCCACTTGCTCACGTCTAAAACGGGAGGGCTTTTTGCACCACATGCCCCCGGGGGTGTTGCGTTTGATACTATTCACATACTATTGGTGAAGTTTTATTTTTGGAGGAGGGGAGGGGGTTACATTTCCTCCCGGGGCTGAGGTGGGGGGGAGGGGACCAACCCACCCCTCTGAGCCGGGTTGAGCTGACCCAGATGGAAGGGGGGAGGCTGGTGCAGTGAGCCGGGCTGCTGCAGGTGGCCGCGCCATTGAATTGATACATTTGCGTGCGGCGATCCGAGAGGGGCTCGGCAAGCGAGCACGTGGCTGGGATCCAGGCAAACCGCAGCAGCAGCATCCGAGAAAAGAGTGCGTTTGTTTTCTCCAGTCGGCCGCTTCGCAGAAGGGCACCAGCAGAGTACCAAGTACATCTGAACTGCTCCACACACACCCCCACCCCCACCCCCGGAGAGGCTTCAGCACACTGACAATCTCAGCAGCGGCGGGGCTGCATTGTTGCCGAGAGGCGGGTGGGTTCAGGGCGCGAAATAACCAGGTGAGTAATTGATCAGCACCCTGTCAGTTTCACCCCTTCAATTGCATGGCGGGCGGGGGTGGGGGAGATGGTCATCAATTCTTCAACCCGCGTCCCCAAAGGACGGAGCCTTCATTTTATTTTCACATGCATCTCATTTTTTTTTGGTCGCCTGTGCGTTTTTATTTTCCTCTTGTTGCAGCGAACGAGTCGCGATCTTGGTTGATTGGCCGGGGGGGGGGGGGGGGGGGGGCGGCGTTGGTGGGCTGTGCGGTGGTGGTGGAGGAAATTGTGCAAGTGATCGGAAAAGCGAGCGATGCGGCGGTGAAAGGCGTCCATAAACTTTTTTTTCCTCCCTTTCTGCTTTCAGACCGTCCCGAAAGCGACATGACAGCGGACAAAGCGATCCCGGTCATCAATGGCAAGCCAGAAGATGCGATGGACACCGAGGCTTCCAATGTCAATTTAGTCCGCACCAACGACAAGAAAGTGACAGATAGGGGCCAGTGGAATAACAAGATCGAGTTTGTCTTGTCTGTGGCGGGGGAGATTATTGGATTAGGAAACGTGTGGCGGTTCCCCTACCTCTGTTACAAGAACGGAGGCGGTACAGTTACATGGAATTTTATTTTATTTTTGTTAAAAATATAGAAATAACCTTAAAATGAGTATTTTTAATTAGCACCTTCTTTGAGAATTACTTCTGCTTAACACAGCAGCAGGCACAGAACCGAGGAAGGAAAACGCCGTGCGATGTGTCCTGTGCTGTGTTAACCCAGTTGACGTGCATGTCACTGTCAGAAAAAAAAGTAAATTAAACCGGGAGCACTCGGGTGGTAACTGGGAGAGTGACTGTGGGTCACGCGAAGATGTGGCAGATTCTGACAAGAGTCAGGCCCAACTGCTAAGTTAAGCTTGTCGTTCTCGTTCCCTTTTTAGGGGCCTTTCTAGTACCTTACGTGATATTTTTCATCGGCTGTGGGATACCGGTGTTTCTCCTGGAGACTGCACTGGGCCAGTACACCAGCGAGGGAGGGATTACGTGTTGGAGGAAAATTTGCCCGCTCTTTGAAGGTAACTTTAGTGCTGCCGTTTGGCCTGAGCATTACTGGCGCGGATGATGCATTTTGCAATCAATAAGATTGACATTTATTTGCAGGTATCGGATATGCAACACAGGTGATTGAGGCGCATCTGAATGTGTTTTACATCATTGTTCTGGCGTGGGCCATATTCTACCTGCTCAATTGCTTCACAACTGAACTTCCCTGGGCTACCTGCGGACATGACTGGAACACAAGTAAGTAAGGTGTGAAGGCCGCCGGATGGCATTCCTTGCAATAACTCCACACATGCAATACGCGAGCATTAGCCTCCACTGGTTAACAATCACTGTTTAGTTATGGATTGTTTCTTTATTTCCCTTTGAAGAAAACTGTGTCGAGTTTCAGAAGATGAATTCCACCAATTGCAGTCACACAGCTCTACCAAATGCAACCTCGCCTGTCATTGAGTTCTGGGAGTAAGTATCGGATAAGTTGATTGCAGAATTGAAAACTAGTTTGCAATTAAAAAAAAGTTTCTTGTAAAATAAACATTCGAGAAAACGTTTGCCCGTTATTTGAAAGAAGGCTTTAAACATTTCAACCATATTCACCGTAATTTTTTATTTAATTAGAGTGCTCATTCTTAAGAATGTCATAAGAGGGTTTCAGTGTAGAAGGATGCCACTGGGTCTTTGCCAGCTCTTAGATGGACCTACTTACTATTTGTTAATCACCTTTTCATGTAGGTGCAAAGAATTTCCGAAACTCAAGTTTTCTCAATGTTTTGTAGAGTCCTGTTTTCAAGTTAAAATGAATACGGTTCTTCAGTTCATGTGCAGAACCACCGAAACAAAGTACTTGGTACAACGTTAATTGTGACCATTCTAAATACTCTTCTTAAAATGTCTTAAGATTTTATGTACAATCAGGAGAATTTGATGCACAGTCATCTTTTTGCATCTAGCTAACCTTTAGAAGAAACATATTTAGGCCACCGATATATATTGTGTGCACTCTGCCCTGTGTATGTTTTTTTCAGCAAAACATTAGTCCTCGAGATAAATAGCTGAAACTTAAGTTTGGGAAGGAATTAGAAATGAGAATTATACTAATGATTGCATCCTTTGCCCATTTATTATCTAGTTTGTCATTTACAAGATACTTTCAGAAGTGCAAACTTGCTGTTCTTACACATTGGAACAACCTGCTAATTATCATTATCTGGTGAATTATGCTCACTTGGGCGAGATATCAGGGAGGTTTTGGTGGCATAGAAATATTCCATGTACAGAAGTCAGCACCTTTTAAAAAAAAAAAATGAATCTGTGAAATAGTCTCAGAATGTAGCCCCAGAGGTAGTGGCAGCGTGGTGGCACAGTGGTTAGCAATGCTGCCTCACTGCGCCAGGTACCTGTGTTCGATTCTGACCTCGGGTGATTGTCTGTGTGGAGTATGCACCTTCTCCCCTTATTTGCGTGGGTTTCCTCTGGGTGCTTCGGTTTCCTCCCACAGTCTAAAGATGTGCAGGTTAAGTGGATTGGCCATGCTAAATTACTCTGTGTCCAAAGGTTAGGTGGGGTTACGGGGATAAGGTGGGGGATTGGGCCTGGGAAGGGTACTCTTTCGGAGGATCGGTGCAGATTTGATGCGCCAAATGGCCTCCTTCTGCACCTTAGGGATTCTTTGATTCTAGTGCATATTGAACACTGCCTATTTCCAAATCAGTTCAAAACTGAAACTCCCCTCTGATCTTACATACAATTCAAAGTGAAAAGAGCATAACATTTGACACTGTCCAATATCACATGATTAATTTGCTATTGCTGGACAAAAAAACAACCAGGCTTCCAGTTTACTCACAGTAATTTACAGGGATCAAAGTGTGCCACTGAATGTATCTGTATATAAATTCACAGGGACGAGTGGTAACTTACAGTTCCAAAACTATTGTACTCTACTCTTGCTGTTCTGCTGACAGTACTGCTATATTTAATATGTTTTCATTTAATGTTTTCTGAATATTAATCTTGTTAATTGGAGCAAGCGTCATCCAAAGATATTGAAAGTTGTATTGTTACTTGAAGCTGCCGATATGATATCAAAAGTTCATTTCAGTGCAGGATGTAAAAGTGATGATTTGTTCCTTAGCCACTATTCTGAAGCATTAGACTTTGAGCTATGGCACCCAATATTGAACTCTTGATTAATATTTGGACTCGGGCACAGTTCATTAGGGTGTGCAAGGTTGCATTCTTGGGAGGAACAGAAAGTTGGCGAGAATGGATTCTTGTTCATAATGCTGAAGCACATCCTTTTGGTGTCTTAGCCACAAAGTAACATTAAAAACGTTCACACCAACATGGCTGGCCTAGAATACCTAACTAATGAAGGAAATGTGGATGTTAATGGTGGGAAACTTAGAGCAGGAAAGCAAAAGAAAAAGTGTTGAAGCATTACGAGAATCCTTTAACAAGCATGAAAAATCAGGTTCTGAATAGGACAAGAGCAAGTGAGTTATTATAGTCCTTTGCACAAGTGAGCCAGTGTAATCCACAATTGATTGTATGGTACTTAATTTATCGTGTGAGTTAAAAAAGGTTACAGAATAAGTTGCAGCGTGTAGCTCCTTACATGATTAATTAAGCATAGCTTGTTATGCTTAACCATTATTTCCCCAGAAGCCAAAACAAGCTATTACTTATGGTTAATTATCACGTAACCTGCTTGTAGAATGAGCACTAACACCTAGAAGATAAATTAAGATACTGATATTAGCCTACATATTGATAGGTATCATTTTGTAAGGGCTGCAGTAGGGGTGGGGAGGAGCACAAAGTACACACGCTCTTATAAAACTAAATTAGAATGAGAGAGAATTCCAAGTGCTTAATGTGTTCGTGATAGAGGCCAAATCATTGTTTAAAATTTAGTCAGTACATAGTTCATGATGTGATATACAGTGTAGCTTGATCACAACCTGTTATGCATTATACTTTTGAGACCTAAATGTAATGAAAATTGAGAATGTCGCACAATTTTCCGGTTGATTTAATACTGATATTGAACATAACTCCAGTAAGAAGTTAACAGATCCTGGTTTCATTTTATAGAATCAGTGACCTATAGCAATAGAGATGCTTTCCTGACCATAGTATTTTAAAAATTCAATTTATGTTTGTGCATAAGTCGACATATTCATAGGTAGACATATTCAGTGTATGTGGTGGTTCAAGGCTATCACTGTTGCTTTGAGTCAGAAGGTGATGGGTTTAAACACACTCTCGTGATCTGAGCACAAAATATATGATGATGTTCTGGTTAGAGGTTGTTGCATTGCCAAAGATGCAGCATTCCAGATGAAGCTGTAAACTGAGACCAGTTGTCTTCCCCCTTGGGTGAATGTACAGGATTGCATAGGATTATTTTAAAGAAGAGCAATTGGACTTCTCTCTGGTGTTCTGGATGATACTTAACCCTCAACACCCATTGAAATAAATGACACAAAGATCACTGTTTGTGGAACTGTGCAGTGAGCAAACAGTCTGCCCTTTGTCTTGTGTTACAGCAATGACTAAACTTCAAAAATACTCAATGAGCAGTACAGCCTGTTTGGGATGTCCTGAGGCCATGAAAGGCGTGAGGGAAATGCAAGTTTTATATATTTGTAGGACTGCATAAGAGGTGAATTTCCTTGTCAATTTTGACATGTGGGACTTGTGCAGAATTTTCTCTCAGTGAGCAAATGTGGGTGAAAGCTGCTTGAAATGAAATGACAAATGAAATGAAAATTGCTTATTGTCACAAGTAGGCTTCATTGAAGTTACTGTGAAAAGCCCCTAGTCGCCACATGAAAATGAAATGAAAATCGCTTATTGTCACGAGTAGGCTTCAATGAAGTTACTGTGAAAAGCCCCTAGTCGCCACATTCCGGCGCTTGTTCGGGGAGGCTGGTACGGGAACTGAACGGTGCTGCTGGCCTGCCTTGGTCTGCTTTAAAAGCCAGCAATTTAGCCCTGTGCTAAACCAGCTTTCAGTGCTTGTGCATTTTACATCCACCTCCCTTGGATTTAGGTGCACTTTTTGAGTCTTCCCATGATCGGCTCACGGCTTTGTCAGTGGGTTGGTTCGCACATGTCAGGGTGGGGGTCAGTAGAGTTTCAGCTCTGAGCTTCCTCGGCTTGCATTGCAACTCAGACTAAGGTATTTAAGGTGCAACAGTATGTTTATATAGCATCTTTTAACATTATAAAACATCACAGTGCTCCACAGGAGCATAATGAACAATATATGACACCCAGCCAGATAAGGATACATTAAGTCTGATGACCAAAAGCTTGGCCAGAGAGGCCTCCTTTAAGGATATCTTAAAGGAGGAAAACGAGGTAGAGGGGCGGGAAGGTGCAGTGAGAGAATTCCAGAGCATAGGGCTTAGGCAACTGAAAATGCACCGACTGATATTGGAATAATTAAATAAAAGGTGCCCAAGTGGCCAGATCTAGATGAGCGCAGGCATCTTGGAGGGGTAGGCAGCTGGAGGAGATGACAGGAAAAGAGCCGTGAGACCATGGAATGATTTGAAAACAAGGATTAGAATTTTAAAATCAGGATGCTGCTTGGCCAGTTGTCAACATAGTTCAATGAGCACAGAGTTGATAGTAGAATGCTGCTTGCTGTGAGTTAAGATGAGGGAAACACAGTTTTGGATGACCTCATGTTTAATGAGGGTAGAATGCACGAGTAGTGCAGTGGAGTAATCGAGCTTAGATGCCTTAAAGGCATGAATGAAATGAAAATCGCTTATTGTCACAAGTAGGCTTCAATGAAGTTACTGTGAAAAGCCCCTAGTCTCCACATTCTGGCGCCTGTCCTGGGAGGCTGGTACGGGAATGAAAGTTTCATCAGCATTTGTCCGACGGCAATGGTGAGGTCAGGCAACGTTACAGAAGTGGAAATAGACAGTCTTAGTGATCGCATAAATATACGGTCAGAGGCAGATTTTGTGGTCAAATAAGGCACCAAATTGCGAGTGGACTGACATTAGTCTTAGACTGTTACCAGGGAGGGGGATGAGCTTAGTAGTTCATAGATCATAGAATTTACAATGCAGAAGGAGGCCATTCGGCCCATCACATCTTCACCGGCCCTTGGAAAGAACACCCTACTTAAGCCCATGCCTCCACCCTATCCCTGTAGCCCTGTAACATCACCTAACCTTTTTGGACACTAAGGGCAATTTAGTGCGGCCAATCCACCTAAGCTGTACATCTTTGAACTGTGGGAGGAAACCGGAGCACCCGGAGGAAACCCATGCAGACACGAGGAGAAAGTGCAAACTCCACACAGATGGAGGCTGGAATTGAACCCAGGACCCTGGAGCTGTGAGACAGCAGTGCTAACCACTGTGCCACCGTGCCGCCCATTAGGTGCCAGAGCTTGGAACAGAGACTGAAAACAAATGATTCAGCCTTTCATTGGAGGATATTTCTGTTCATCCATCACTAGATATCCAATACGCAGTCTGACAATTTAGCAACAGTGGGGTAAGGTAGAGCTGGGTGTAATCGGTGTACAAGCGACACGTTAACGTTGTGCTTTTGGATGATGTTGCTGAGGTGGGGCTGGTTTAGCTCACTCGGCTAAATCGCTGGCTTTTAAAGCAGACCAAGGCAGGCCAGCAGCATGGTTCGATTCCCGTACCAGCCTCCCCAGACAGGCGCCGGAATGTGGCGACTAGGGGCTTTTCACAGTAACTTCATTGAAGCCTTCATTCAGGTGGGAGTGGTGGGTGAGGGGTGTGCTGAGGGAACCCAAGGATTGACCTTGGGGACATGAAAGGAAATGTCACGGATTCAGGACAAAATGCAAAGTTTGTGAGCTTGAAGAATCTGGAGACCTCAGATGGAAATGCTATTTTGAACCTACTTTTAAAAAAAAAAGATTCTACACAGTTCTAAACTTGATTCTGACCACTTCTCATTTTGTTTTTCCATAGCCACGCCAGTGTGTGGTATTATCATGGCAGAGGCATAGGTACAGTGCACAATTCCACAGAACTCCTTTTGTGCAGAAGGAGGCCATTCGGCCCATTGGGTCTGCACCCACCCTCTAAAAGAGCCCACTTCCCAGCCCTGTGCTATAACCCCGTAAACCCACCTAACCTGCACACCCTTGGACTGTGGGAGGAAACCTGAGCACCCAGAGTAAACCCACGCAGACATGGAGAGAATGTGTAGACTCCTCACAGACAGACACTCAAGGCCAGAATCAAACCCAGGTCCCTGGTGCTATGAGCCAGCAGTGCTAACTACCGTGCAGCCCATTAAGGGATTAAGATTAAGGAAAAGAGTCAGACACCATTTAAGGAAGATGCCCCCCAACCTCCGAAAAGAGAATTTGCAGACAGCCCATGCAGTTCACACTCAGGACGTCTCAGGAACTCTGCAAAGAAGAGTCTCATTGCCTTACATACGGGAAGTTTCCAATTATGGAAACTTGTAGAATTCATCCTTCATTATTTGAGCCTCGCTGACCTCTTCAGGGAAGGGAATCTGATCTGTTAATAGTTTCAGGTTAACATGGCAGAGCTCTAGCCCCCATAACTGATGACCATAATGAGAAATCCCCAGTGAGAGTACTACAGTGAGGCACAATGCAGCAACTGATTGAGAAATCCACTGAGGTGATGAGAACTGCCTGGGCGGTTCAGGAGATGAGAGGTTGAAAATGCTGCAGTTTGGGTCTCCAGAATAGAGGTAGCTTTCTATACTCTTCACAACAACCTCATTGTGGAAAAGCTGCTTTGTGAGGTGTCTGAGGAGGAGGTCCTGGATGGATTCAAGATTGCATGGAACAAAACATCAAAATATTGTGCACTTGGAGGAGTCCTCCCTGATCGCTTCACGGAGCACCAGAAGACAAATCTTTGCAGTTTACTTTCTGCCCAACTTGGTCTTCCTTGTCCCCCCACTTGCAAATAAAGAGACATTCACTCAATTGACTACCTATCCTATCACAAGGTATTACATCAGTTGTCTTTGCCCTGCTCCCATTATGTCAGCAATCAGCACCTGAATAAGTCAACTCCAAGTGAGTGCGGCCATTCATGAATAACAATGCATAATTTCAGTGCACCGTCAATTTCATACAATAATTACAATGGGCAGACGAAACAATCACCCAATTCTTACCTAACTGTGTTTCCCCAGGGCATGTACATGTGCTCCTCTATCATCTATTCTGGTGCTTGTGTTATCTGAGCGCCAAGATCACAGGCATCCCTCATCTCACGGCAGCTAACTATTGGTTTACAGTTGCTGTGACTCCTGGGTAGCCTGGTTTCACCTCTCATGTTCCACTGACATATTGTTCTGAAAGGCAGTGCTGGATTCAAGACATGTGGCACTGTTCTCAGAGACAGTAGTAGCAAAGTAGAGCACTGCAGCAATCAGGATTGCAGTCGGCCCTGAGACATGGAGATCACCATGATCTGCGAGTCATGAGACAACCTTTGCTCCAACCTATCTCTTATTACTGTCAGAGCTGCCATCTCTGCTTCTGGAGAGATGAAGGCACAAGCTGGTAGCTTCTAACATGAACTGGACATTCCGAATTCTCCCTCGGTGTACCTGAACAGGCGCTGGAATGTGGTGACTAGGGGTTTTTCACAGTAACTTCATTGCAGTGTTAATGTAAACCTACATGTGACACTAATAAAGATTATTATTCTCACATGAATGCTGCAGATGCATTGAAACTGTTCTATTAGTGCCCACAGGAAAGGGAGAGATTTCCGGGTGAAGGATGCCTGTAGACTTGTGATGTCACATCCATCAGTTTTTTTGTTCGTTCACAGGATGTGGCCGTCACTGGCAAGGCAAATGTTTATTGCCCATCCCTAATTACCCTTGAAAAGCCATCTTATTGAATCGCCACAGACCATGTGGTGCAGGTGCACCCGCAGTACTGTCAGGAAGGGAATTCCAGGAAAGTGAATGAACAGCAATGTATTTTCAAGTCAGGATGGTGTATGGCTTGGAGGGGATTGTGCAGGTGGTGGTGTTCCCCTGTGACTGCTGCCCTTGCCCTTCCAGGTAGTAGAGGCCGCAGGTTCAGAAGGTGCTTTTGAAGGGGCCTTGGTAAGTTGCAGCAGTGCATCTTGTAGATTGTACACACTGCTGCTACTGTGCTTGGTGGCAGGGATAATGGAGGCTGAAGGTGGTGGATGGGATGCCAATTGAGCAGGCTGCTTTGTCCCCTTGAGTGTGATGGAGCTGCACTCATCCAGGCAAATGGAGAGTATTCCATCACACTCCTGACTTCTCGTAGGTGGACAGGCTTTGGGTGGGTAGGGTGAGGAGGTGAATTACCCTCCACAGAATTCCCAGCCTGAGCCCTGTTCTGTAGCCACACTATTTACATGGTTAGTCCAGTTCAGTTTCTGGACATCGGTAACCCCCAGGGCATTAATAGTGTCATACAGCTTGAAGTTGATCTTCCGACTCCTGCTGTCCATTATTATCGTCCTTCGCTAGTGCTTCCCTATTATGACAGTAAATCTGCAGGAAAGAAAAGGTAAAGATATGAATGTTTGGGCATTACCTCCAGAGTATTCAGGAAACAGAAAAGGGGGCTGTGCCTCCGAACAATTCTGGAGTAACAGTTTAATTGCCTAGTCACTAATCTACATGAACAAGATGCTGCCACGCCTGTTATCTCTCGTGACAGTCTGGGGAAGTAAACGTCCACAAGCTACATGGATGTGTCATAGGATCATAGAATCTCTACAGTTCAGAAGGAAGCCATTCTGCCGATGTAGTGTGCACAGACCCTTGGAAAAAGTACCCCACTTAAGCCCCAACACTACCCCAGTAACTCCACTTAACCTTTTGGACACTAAGGGACAATATAGCATAGCCAATCCACCTAATCTGCACATTTTTGGACTGTGGGGGGAAACTGGAACACCAGGAGGAAACCCACGCAGACACGGGGAGAAAGTGCAAACTCTACACAGAGTCATCCGAGGCTGGAATTGAACCCAGGTTCCTGGCGCGGAGGCAGCAGTGCTAACCACTGTGCCGCCTGTGACCTTGAGGAGTTTAAGGTGGGGGTGGGGGTGCCCCCCTCTTTTTATCTGTCCTTGGTGGGTATTGTACACCAATATGTCCGCAAGAACACGAGCAAATGAGTGTAAGGCTAGAAATTGAGGAATGTTGAGTGGGAGGGGTCATTCATGGGATGTGGATGTCACTGGCTAGGCCAGCGTTTGTTATCCATTCCAATTGCCCTTGGGAAAGTAGTGCTAAGGCAGCTTCTTGAACTGTTGTAGTCCCTGTGGTATAGGCACGCCCACATGCTGTTAGGGAGTGAATTCCAGAATAACGACCCAGCAGCAATGAACGAACGGTGATATAGTTCCAGTTTGGGATGATGTGATGCTTGGAGGGGAACTTGCAGGTTTTGGTGTTCCCATGCAATTGCTAACCTTGTTCTCCTGGACATTGTGTTTGGATGATACTATTGAATGGACCTTGGTAAATTGCTGTGCGCATTTATGTATGGCAAACTCCAGCCACAGTGCATCGGTGTTACAGAGAGTGAATGTTTACGTTGTTGAATGAAGTGTTGCTCAAGGGGCTGCTTTGTGCTGGATGCTGTTGAATTTCTTGAGCATTGTTGAAGCTGTAGTCTTTCCAGCAAGTGAAGTGTGGGACATATAAGTAAGTGCTTTGAAGGTTGCTTGGTAGCCATAGTGCAAGACACCAGATTAGAGTCACTCTTCACCAGAGTGCAGTGTGAAGGGTTAATTATGGAAATGCTACTTCAAATTATGACTGTTAGAACTCAGGATGGGCAAGGAAGAAAATGAAAGTGTGTTACCTTGCCAGCCCTGGCGAGGTTGCTGAACCTTTGTGGCGCTGGTCTGCAGTGCCGGGTGTGAGAGAATTAGTGCTCAGTGCTTGTCCCTCCAGACAACACAAGTTACATTTTTGGCTGGCTTGGTTGCACCCACATGAGGAACACTCCTTCATTGAAGAGGGTTTGGAGATTTGAATCACTGAAGTTCTGGGTTCTTTCTCAATGGCTTGGTGTCATGTTCTTGCTGCCCCCTGGGTCCAGATTGGGACCTGTCTCCACATTAAGTGAAACACATGCAGTGAAGGTACTTGAGAACAAAATGAAAGACTTAGGCACTTCTCCTTTCTTACCCATTTGCCCCCAGTCCCACTGATGAAGAATGTAGGCCGAACTTAAAGGATGGTGAAGAACCCACAGAAATTTCCAATTGGTTCAGCTGTTTTACATGGGTTTTGTGTCCATCCCTTACCAATGGATATGAGCAGACCCAGGAAACTTGTGAGCTCAATTAGAGACCACCAACAGGCGCAATATTTTGAAAGGAGCAACAGCAGCAACTCATTTTGAGGAAACACAAAGCCATATTTTTGGCAGCTGCATCCCAAGCTGCTCTGATGTGGAGTTTTATTAATGACATGCAGCATGTCTAGAAGGATGAGCGGAGGACAGGGCATGCAGAGTAGCGAAAGCTACTGAAAGAGAGCAGGAGGGTAAGAAGGGGTTTTCAGTAAGGGTCCACATCCTCTCAGGGTATTCAAGAAGCTAACTGAACCTCAGTGAGGAATAGTCTATGACTCGCTGCTTCTGAACAAGCTATCTGACCGCGATACCAGTAAACACAACCCCAGTTCCCCATGCACCAACAGTTTTATATGTTACCTTCCCTCTGTTATGGACCATCAAAGTGTCCACTTGGATTCAATGTAAAATTAAAAGCCACCACCAAATAAGCATTCCAAACCAAAATTATAAATCAAACCAGGCCATATTACATATAAAGGCCAACTAATTGCTCCTGTCAATTCCTTTACCGTTGAGCGTCCCTATGTATTTGCCTGCCCTACTACATCTGCACAGCGACATCCCAGTGCTGCTAACTTTCAGTGGAGGAGATTGCAGTTTAATATTGGAGGGTGGCCTCAAGCAGCCTGTTTTTTGAAGGCCCGTCTTTGAACTGCACAATTCTGGCATGGGTGGCACAGTCTGGACAGACTGGCTGACAAGCATTAGCAAGGGCATTGGCCGAGTATCATTGGTGGGAGGACAAATGGTGTCGTCCTGAGAGGGGAAAGCAGGTTCATGTCCCACAATACTGCCTCAGCAACCCTGGTAATCTATTAGAAGATAGATTATCTGGTGCGGCATGTGGCGCAGTGGTTAGCACTGAGACTGTGGCGCTGAGGACCTGGGTTCGAATCCCGGTTCTGGGTCACTGTCCGTGTGGAGTTTGCACATTCTCCCCGTATCTGCGTGGGTTTCACCCCCACTGCCTAAAGATGTGCAGGTTAGGTGGATTGGCCATGCTAAATTGCCCCTTAATTGGAAAAAATAAATAATTGGTTACTCTAAATTTATAAAAAAGAAAGAAGATAGATTGCTAGACTGCTGTGAGAACCTGCAAATCTCTTTGAACATACGTGTTTGGAGCCATGATGGCAGCAGTCTGAGCTTGCATGACCTCAGCTTGAGCTTCTTCATAAGGCAGTGCTGAAACGGTTCTCTGAGATTGGTGTTCACTTGCGGCGGGTGTAATGTGTCTTCCATGCAAGGGAGGTGGTCTACCTCGGTTACCGGGTTGACTGCGAAGGCTTATACCCTGTCACAGAAACGGTGCGCACCATTCACCAGGCCCCCGCTCCGACGAACGCCACAGAGCTTTGTTCGTTTTTTGGACTTGTTAACTATTATGGCAAGTTCATCCCAAACCTTGCGACCATGCTGGCCCCCTTATATCACCTTTTAAAGAAAAATCAAGAGTAGATGCGGAGACTGCGGCTTTTCTGCAGGTGAAGAAACAGGTTTCGTCTTCCAGGTTAATGACCCACGATGATGCTGCCAAACCCTTACTCGTCACGTGCGACGCATTGTCTTAATGGTTATTGGGGCCGTGCTGTTGCATCGGATGGAGAATGCCGAGGAACGGCCGATTGCTTTTGCCTCTCGGGCACTGGCTGCGGCAGAATGAAAATATGCGCAGATTGAGACGGAGGGTCTTGCGGTGGTCTACGTTGGTCATGCGGTGAAAAGCTTTCAAGCTTTCACCAGTACGTCTGTGGCCGCCATTTCACTATTATTATGCAAAATAAACCTTTACTCGGTCTTTTTAAAGAGGACAAGGCAATCCCGTCCATTGCCACCATGAGGATCGAACGCTGCGCCCTGCTAGGCCACCTATGAAAATCTGTTTGAGCATTTGTTCGCACACCCGGATAGCGAATGTTGATGGGCTGAGCCATTTGCCTTTACCACTGTAAACCGCATGGATTTCTTGCCGGTCATGGCGTCTTGGATTCGTGAATGGACTCAGACAGACCCTATTCTCGCAAATATTCGTCACCTTGTGTTATATGGAGGTCAGCATTGACAGCCACCAGGCAACTTATGGGTGCTTTAATCAAAACAGCCTGAGTTTAGTGTGGACATGTTATCCTGCTGTGGGGACGTGAGGTAATTTAAGAGAAGGTTTTCATCCAGTCAACTCTGATGCCACAGCAGGCCACATTGGATCCCAAAGAGGGTCAAGATGTCGGTATGGGAGAGGTCGTGGACACAGATTCAGAAGTGAAAACTCAAGCGTCGGAAATCTCCAATGGGGAATCAACAGTACAGCAGCCCGGATCCGGCACAGCATCCGCCACGACTTTCCAGTCAAAAGTGGCGTTCGCCTTACAGATTCACATCGCCCAATCCGGAACCTCGGGTGCGCGATGCCCAGCCTGATGCAAAGAGAGCCCAGCGCACTCCTTACCTGCAGGTATCGGAAGATTCTTTGGACTTTGCGGTGGGGGGATTGGGGGATGGGGGGGGGGGGGGGGGGGGGGGGGGGGGGGGTTATAACCCGCAATGGTCTTACGGGGTGGCAACAATTAACTTCCCTGTGAACCTCGCAGAATACGAGGTCCCCCGTTAAGGGGGCGGGAGAACTCTAAACAATGCATAGTTGTATGTTATATAAAGCCAGCCAGTTTGGCACCGGCTAGGGAGACCCAGTCGGGATCTACCATGTGATTTATATAATAGTTAATATAAATAAACTAAGTTTCTTGGAAGTACTCGGTGTGGACTGGTCTTTTAAAACAGCCAATGCACTAAACATTTCACTGTGTCTGCCATCAGCCTCCTTCTCTAGCCTGTCCCATTGAATCACTCGTCTGAGTCCTCTGCTGCAGAACCCATGTGCTTCCTTACCCTGCTGGTAATTGGCACGTGCTTCCCTTGTCCCTGTCGTGGCTGAAAGCAATTCGTGTCTAGTATATCACCATATCACTGCATGATCTTCTTGTCACTAAGCTATCCTCTAAAGCGTGCACCATGTCAGTCTATGAGATGGTGGGTGAGTGTGAGGTTAAGTGATGTAATTTTTTCTTCACTATCTTCATGTTCTTACACTTGGTTCTTCATGCGCCACTGTCTGTCCGGTTTGCACTTGTTCATTATCTCGAAATCCAAAGGTACAGGTGTAGAGTTGGAGTGAAGTGGGGTGAGGAGAGGGTGCGTGCTGACACCATTGCAATTTCTAAATTAGGAGAGATTATGGAATGAAATGGATTTTGGATGCGAGAAAGAGGGTGATGTATCATAATACCACTGTCTTTTATTGGTGCAGCATGTCCCCTCTTTAGGGGTAAGAACATGTGTCTGTGCCCTGCTGGTCAGCACCTCCAGTAGTGAGCCACTTTTTCCTGTGAGAGTGAGGGAAGTGCATCAGTGAGTTTGGTGCAATCTGTTTGGATGATGTAGCTGTTATGATTGAATAGCTGGCAGTGTTCTCAGGCTGTGAGGTGTGGGTGTGAGGCTAGCAGTTAATAGTAATAATCCAATCTAGGAGATTGCTACCTTGTGTGGTGCGATTCTTGTGTCTTTCCCTGGAGAGAATCTGTTGTGGAATAACTTCCAGTGCCTGCTCCAGCCAGAATTCAGCTCTTCTTTATACGGTTGGGTTTATGATTCTAGCCTCTCTTGATTTTCGGTTCACTGCTGAGACATCCAGCCATTCAACGATTAGCACTGGCTGCATGCTGCAAATTGCAAATAGGCAGCATAATGTTGCTTTCAGTGAAATCAACCAGCACAGGCTAATCTTGCATCTTGATCCATGTGCCCATTTTTTGGGGACTATCTAATTTAGCTCTCCCCTCTTATCATTTCAACTGATTCTTCAGTGTATATATTGCGGACAACATCTAAGATAGTTTTCATTACCACCATGGTTTTAATTCCATCAAATGGTGATCATGAATAAGTATAAAATAATGAACTACATTTCCAATGAAAAGTTCTCTTTTTTTAAGAGATTAACATCGTGTGCTATTTTAGCACTATATTTTTTTTTTAAAATTTAGATTATCCAATTACTTTTTCCAATTAAGGGGGCAATTTAGTGTGGCCAATCCACCTACTCTGCACATTTTTGGGTTGTGGAGGCGAAACCCACGCAGACACGGGGAGAACGTGCAAACTCCACACGGACAGTGACCCAGAGCCGGGATCGAACCTGGGACCTCAGCGCCGTGAGGCAGCTGTGCTAACCACTAGGCCACCGTGCTGCCCTTTTTAGCACTATATTTACAAACAGCAAACATTGCTCCTCCTGTTGGGAGGCAGTCTTTCCTCATATCGCCAGTACAGACTTTATAACACAAATGCTGAACCTCGAAGGCAATTAGTGGGTGTGTAATTGATTTTCTTATCACTTCCTGCACACTTATTCTCACTGCTCATCTCTTCTAGCGTAACAGTTAATAATCCAACCTAATGATCTCTCTGCACTCAATTCTTTACATTGCACTTTCCACCTTTATTCCCCTCGCCTATAACTGTGAGAATTTCCCAACACCTGGCCCACACACGTTGTATTTATTCTCTTTTTCAATTGAGGGGAAATTTAGCGTGGCCAATCCAACTACCCTGCACATCTTTGGGTTGTGGGGGCGAGACCCACGCAGACACTGGGAGAATGTGCAAACTCCACACGGACAGTGACCAGGGCCGGGATCGAACCTGGGTCCTTGGCGGCGTGAGGCAGCAGTGCTAACCACTGCGCCTTGTGGTGCCCGCTTTATATTTATTCTGATAGATGCAATGAATTGGAGTAAGCAAAGAAATGGTTATCCCACAATACAATGTAAATTTGCATTAACATTCCAAAACCCTTAGCGTCAATCTTCCAAAAGCTGTATTGCATAGTGATTTGGAACAAACTAGTGAACTGGTAATATAATAGAACTCCATTAAGAAAGTTTATGGAGGTTTGTGACTTATGGTGACTTCGCCAAAATAGGAAATGCAATTTTACATGTATCTAAATAGAGCTAATCATTTGGTAGGTATGTTCCTACATTGTTACGACTATGTTTCCTACATTACAACTGTAACTATAGTTCAAAAGTATTTAATTGTCTGTAAAGCACGTTAAGCTGTATAGTGGTCATGAACTATATAAAAGACAAGTCTTTTTTTTCATATTTATTTCCAACTACTTAAAACGTTTCGCTGAGAATGAAATCTGACAAAACATGACCTACTTACCTGCTGAAAATTGTACCATGTAATGGAAAGGTTTTTAACACAACATTTTCATAATCCTCAGACGTAGAGTGCTTGGATTATCAAGTGGGATTGACCATATTGGAAGTATACGATGGGAACTGGCTCTATGTCTTCTTGCTGCTTGGATTATCTGTTATTTCTGCATTTGGAAGGGACCAAAGTCCACTGGAAAGGTGAGTTTATATTTGCATACTTTGTATTTAACTCTTGAAGCTATAGAAATGTCGGCATCATCTGAGCACTTTTTATACATTCTGAATGGAAGAATCCAGTTTCCTCAGTATATACCACCTTCTAGGCATTTAACAGTCACTTTCTGGTACAAAACTTGAATATTGGAGAAAAGAGACACATGTTACTAATCAAACCAATATCAGGAAATAAAATGGCTTTATCAAAGTGCTGATGAGCTCTCGCCTTGGCATAGAGAGTAGTACTGACGTGCATAGAAATAACAGATTTGCATTTATGTGTAGGACACTTTCATAATTTGCACACTGCGTCACTGTCACTTTTACATCTGCAGAAAGCCAATCTGTGCTGCAAAATTAATTTGTGCACAGATTTCTCATGGCTAGTCTCTTTCTCATACTTAAATGTTGCCACTGTATTTGATAAATCACCCACGCTTACCTCATACTTCCATGCCTATTTTGTTCTATATTTGCTTCTCAATGCTGGCATGTTTACTTTGTTGCTTGAATTCTTGACTATTTCCTGACCACGCCACCTCCCCCACCCCGGGAAAGGGTCCCTTGTTTACCCCCAGAGTTGGCGGCGCGCATTATCCCTTTGAATTCCCAAGTGCGTCCAATTATTAATGACCGTCTCCGAATGCAGAAGATCGCTTCCACAACCGTGACAAGCCACATTGGCTTTCAAGCGTTTTGAGTGCTCCTGTAGAGCAGGTTCATGTGATTGCAGCCTTTAAGATCTCTGATCTAGGGCGGCACGGTGGTGCAATGGTTAGCACTGCTGCATCACAGTGGAGACAAAAATTCCTGTTTGTTTATAAACCTTGCCGCGATGTATGTATCATAAAAAATAGAAGTTACAAAGCCAAAATTAAATGATATTTAATATAAATAGTAAACGTCACCACAGTCTCAGATGTTGATAGTCTGCTCTCACTTTTGAGAGAGGGCTGGTGTATCCACATCTCAGGCAAGGGGGGGCGGTCTTCATGAATAACCCCAGCTGGAATGGGGCTTGAACTCCCCAATGTCGCCGTTGCTCCACATCATGGATCAACCGTCCAGCAACCTGAGCTAACTGACCCTGACATTTAATATGAGTTTGCAGTCCATAATTGAACTAATACAGCCAGATGGAACAGTATTGTGATGAGTATCTTTCACAATACAAACAGTGAATTAACTAGTGGACTATAATGATGCAATTTATAATAATAAAAGTTTATAACTGTACTTTTCCTATTAGTTGAAACGTTTTAACTTGATGGCAGTACAACTGCACAGGTGGACATTGTCGAAGCACTTCAGAGCGTTGCCCAGTCACTGAGGACCACCACTGAGGGTGTCGATACCATGGTGCAGACAATGGAGAGTCTCTAGGACTGGCAGTGCCAGATGCCTCAGAGGCTTCGGAGCTCACTCCAGCTGCCCCTCCATCCCTTAGAGTCAACCAGGGCCCTAAGGCACCCTCAGGGTTGAGAAAGTGCTGGAGCCCATCCCGGTGTCTTCTAACAAGGAGACAAAGACGGTCTCCTGAGTCACCACCTCCTGACACTGGCACATTTCAAGGGCAGTAGGCAGAACAGAGTGGCATGGCAATGCGTGTGCCACTGGTAAGTCGGCTGTATCCCTCAGGCTCCAGGCCCTCCAGAGGACAATCGGCAAGGGCATCAAAGGCCACAGGGCGTAGAAGGCAGCAGGCCGCCTCCACCTCTGATGTGCACCCTGGGGGCACACCTCAATGCAGCACTAGACCACGGAGGATTAAGAAGTGTGCGGAGCATTGAGTGGTCACTGGTGAGGTCACTATCTATAGTTGGGGGAATGTAAATCTGTCACATTAAAATGTCCACCCGTAAAACATTTCACACTTGAAACATGTGAAGCCTCTGTCATTTTAATCTATACCCCCACCCACAGTTCCACCTGCTCCACACCCCCATCATCACAGTGATCCAAGGTCAAAAGGCCCCGATGCAGACTCCAGGATGGGTGTGAGTGTGCTGTCATCGGAAAGACAGGAATCAGACTTAATCAGAACCCTGAGGAGCACTAGGGCTTTCCTCACAGTGAGTGGTCATCACTCTCTTGCCTTTTATTGGGAACCGACTATGCCAACACCCTGGAGTGATGTTATCTAGATCCTTGGAGGGGGGAACAGGGTAATCAGGGAAGGGCAGGTATGATGGATGGGTGGTTGGTGTCAAGATGATGGTGTAGAGCCTTGCCTCGCGTGAACCTAGAGACTCTGAGGGCCTCCCTGGCCCTTCCGGCCACCTGTTCCCCATCCTCCGGCTCCTCCTTAGGCTCGTCCTCCAGCTCCTCTTGATCTTCCGCCTCCTCAGATGAGACTGTATAGGAGACCATTCGGCTCATCGAGTCTGCACTGGCCCTTGGAAAGAGCACTGCACTTAAGCCCACACTTCCACCCTATCCCCGTAACCCAGTAACCCCACCACCCTTTTTGGACACCAAGGGTAATGTATCATGGCCAATCCACCTAACCTGCAGATCTTTGGACTGTGGGAGGAAACCGGAGCACCCGGAGGAAACCCACACAGACACAGGGAGAAGGTGCAGACTCCGCGCAGACAGTGACCCAAGCCGGGAATCGAATCTGGGACTCTGGAGCTGTAAAGCAATTGTGCTAACCACTGTGCTACCCTGCTGTTCCTCCTCTTGCTTCTCGTCGAGCATGTCATGCCACTGCTATGCCAGGTTGTGGAGGGCACAGCAGACCACAACAAAGCGGGAGACCTTCTGAGGGCTGTACTGTAGAGCCTATCAGAGCAGTCCAGGCAGTGGAACCACATTTCCAGCAGCCCGATGCACCGCTCAATAACAGGACGGGTGGCAATGTGGGCCTCACTATAATGGGTCTCCACCTCGGTATCAGGCCTGCGCACTGGCATCTTCAATCATGACCTCAGCGGATACCCCTTATCCCCTAAGAGCCAATCTGTCATCCTTGGGTAGTCCTCACAGACACCAGGGATCTCTGAGTGCCCCAGGATGTATCTGTCATACATGCTCGCAGAATAGCGAGTACACACACACATATGATCCTGAAATGGTTTTTACACACAATCTGAAAATTCAGGGAATGGAACCCCTTTCTGTTAATATAGGGCACTCCCTGATGCCTCAGAACTCGCAGGGCGACCTGCGTGCCATCGATGGCCTCCTGGACCTGTGGCATCCGGCGGTGGTGGTGAATCCTGCCGCCCAGGCATCTTGGTGGGCCTGGTCCAGGTCAAACTTGATGTAGTCGAATGCCCGGATGTAGAGAGCATCCGTTACCTTCCGAATGCATTTGTGGGGTGACGACTGTGAAATTTCACACAGGTGCCCGCTTGAGCCTGGCATGACCCGGTGGTGGACAAATTAAGGGCTGCAGTGACCTTCACCACCACCAGGAGAAGGTGTTCTCCTCCTCCACGGGGTGCCATGGCCGTGAGGACGTGGCACATGTGCTGCACTGTCCATTTGTTGAAATGCAGTCTCAACCGGCACATGGTGTCTGTCAGATCATTAAATGACCATCAACTCCTGTATATCCAGCAACATAGTTGGCTTTGCCTTGTGGCCCCCCTCCTCAGCCTGAGAGGTGGCTGGGTCTTCAGGATGTGCGGGCGCTGCACATGTTCCACCTCCAGTCTGCTTTGGCCTTGTTGCTTTCTTCGGCATTTTCTGCGACAAGCAGAACAAGGGCAACCTCCCCGGGATCTACACCAACATGTCTGGAAGGAAATGGAGGAGGGAGACTGACAATCCGATAGTCCTTCCATCCTGGGACTCTGAAATTCCTACCTGTAACAGTACTGCCGCCCTTCTTTCAGAGTGCTATCCAGTGAGCCAGTTGTGCAGCCAAACGTCACCCTGCACACTCACTCCCAACCAGATCAGGAACCCCTGGACCCCAGACCTCTGGCCAACAATATTAGGGAACTCATGCTGAGTTGTCATCTGCTCATCCAGACACTTAGCCTTCAGCTGCAAGAGGATCCTCAGTGGTGAAGCCCTGCTCTTTAGTGTTTGATTGTTGTCAGCTCCCTGTGTGGTGCTGACGCTCTTAGAGTTCAGGCACTCTGTTCAGGCATAAAAGGTTGCAGGACGTCCAATCCACTAATCAACCTCTCAGACTTGTGTTAGTGCTATCACAACTAACTAGACTAATCTCTCCTTTGAAATAGCCTTCACTGCGAAGCTAGAGGCTGCTCACAGTCAAGGGGGGTGAAATTGACTTTCATGAAAGAAGCTGCAGGAGGACTCTATCCTGGGTGACTTTGGTGGGACAGACATGCTGCAACTGTAGTAGCCACTGTTATGGGTCACCACAATATTTAAAGATGGCTTGAAGACCTCACAGTCTTCACAGACCCCCCCCCCCCCTTCCCCAACCCAGGGACGATCCCTAACCTGGCCCCCTCCAGCACCGTGAACAACGCCAGACCCCACCCTTCTGCGAGCACAGGGGCAGCAGCTCCGGTGCCCGTAAACTGCATGCTGGAAAATAGAAAGGGCTACTGACCTCCTCACTTCCCCTCGGAAGCCATTGTGCCAGCTTCCCGTTTTTATAGAAGAGTACCAAACGACGCCTGTGTGACTTCTCACTGGGGAGTCGGTTGACTCCCGGGAGGCCATTGCATTCGACTTCAATCTCGCTAATGAGATTGAAATGAATGCAAATTAGGCTTAATGAGCTTCTCACCATTTTTGGGCAAGATTCGGATCTCGCCATCAGGAGTAGGCCATTTGAATGGAAAAATGCTTTGTGCCCGGCATGAGTCTCGTTTCTTGTCTTTTTCGCTATTCAGCTAGCACAACCGGATCGACGCCGGGTGCAATGGGATTGGAAAATCGCATCCCAAATATAAGCGAATATGAACCAGATTGAAAAATAAACTCAAGCCACAGACCCATTCTACCGCTGCAATTTTTCCAGTTTCCCTTACATCAGAAGAAACCTTCCTTTCCCTGATGCCAGAACCTCAGAGCCTTTCATTGGCTGTGTTCAGAAGGGTTTTGAAAAGCAAGCTATAATGGGCCTAATGGATTCAATGAGGCATAAAGGAACATTGAAGAAAGGAAAAGAGATGTGTGAAAAAAAAGGAATGAGCTACATTGTGATGACCTAGGAATAGGAGCTAGGCAGCAATGATTATATCTCCTGAAGTGTCTTTTGTTTCAGTCTGCAGTAATAGCAAAGAATGGCCCTTCACGGAGAGGCATTAACAGTAGGGCAAAGATTGATCTCTGTATTCACAGGCGGGAAGAAGAATGTTCATGAGATGCATGCAGAGTTTCTGCTCTCCAACCTCCTCTGTGTGAGGAATTAAAGCAGCTAATGAAAGATTTTTTTTCTCTCCGTTGCGATCTAAGCTTCAAGTTGGTCTCCAGCCTATTTGCTGCATGTCATTGTATTTGTAGTTGGAAAGTTTTTCACATATTCCTCATCTCAAGAGTAACAGTAAACCTGTAATCTGTATTAAAAGTCTCGACCAGTTAACAAAATCTCGATTACCTTGTCCTACAGAGGTTGATCTAAAATGATCTAAAATGGAATAACTTGGCAACAATTACATATCCAGCCTTCTAAAATAACTCCTTATGCTCTAACTGGCAGAAAGTAAGTTGTAGGAACCAAAACAAATATATGCGTGAAAACCAATTTGGAGAGGTATGGGCAGAGTGGGGACATGGGATTAATTATATGGCCAGTACAGATAGGATGGCTGAATGGCCTCCCTCTAAGCAACATAATTCGGTGTTGTTTCTATGAAATGTGGAGACATGCTTTTATACATTTTGTTACCTTGTTGAACTGTGCAGTTACGACGGTAAAGAAGGGACAAGTCAGTCATCAAATCACAGCTAATGTTACACCACGCCAGATAATGGCATCATGCTAACACAAGCATTCATCCCAAGGGGATGCTCCGAAACAAACTCAAACTACATGTACGGCACTGTATTCAGATTGATGGAACGTTGACATTTTAGCGTTGGTCAGTGAAAGCATTGTATTAAGAGGCTTATGCTGTCTAATTAATCCATTCAGTATAATAATGAGTTGAAACATCTTTCTTTATAAATCCAATAAACATGTCCCAAATCGAGAAAGTTACCTGATTAATGTTTTTGAGCGCTCACCATGCACAGAGAACATTGTCTGAAGTAAGCATCAATAGCGTTTTACACTAATTATTGACGATGGGAAAAAGGAAATTGGGGAAAGGTTTTTATTACGGCAAGTTATTGGAGATTGGATTTTCAGTCTTTGCGGTCAAATACTTGTGATCTTTGCACGTGTCAGAGAATTTTTGTTTGGCCTGTAAAAATATCTGGTTGAGATTGATTAGAGTTGTGCGATATTTTAGTGCTGCCAAAATCAATTTATAACAAAGGAAAATAGGGCACGTGAGGGAGCACATTAAATCTTGTTAGTGGGGGTTTACAATAAAATCTGCATGCAACAAACCCCAGCAAGTATATAGCTATGAAGCTTTGGAGCAAACTAGCCACCACCATTCAACTGGCTAACGTAGTTTTGATACATTGTCTGAACACAAAGTTGATACGTAGTTCCATTCTTTAGAACTGAAAGCTATTTGGGTGACATGGTTGTGAGGTTAGACAGGCTACATTGAGAGTCTTTGCTGTTGAACTTTTCTATCTCTGAGTCTTTGATCAGCCTCATGTCGTAAATAAGGCTTTGCTGAACCTACTGTTCACTTATTTAATTAAAGGTCAAGTACAATTTGTCGACAGTGCATCTTTTTCTAAACCAAAGAGTACACACAAACCAATTAAATGGTAATATTTGTGGATTGATATGAAATGCATGGGAAGTGATTTCCCACCCCCTCCATGGCGTGAGTGGTGGTGATGGATTGGGATCTTCCAGTTCCTCTGTGTCAACGACCAGAAGCTACCCCCCCCCCCCCCCGGGTGGGAAGGGACAGAAAATTTCAACCAATATTTGGAATGTGACGTTAAATGAAGTCAATCGGGACACAGGAGGAAGAATTATGTAATATTGAATGCTATTATGGCTACATTGTCGTATTGTTAGGCTGCAAATGGTGCCTTTGATACAAATATTGCATGGTGCAACCCACTGAACTCTAAAGTTTGCATTTGATAAATGTTACATTTTCCCATTCAATCGCTATATGTAGCAAAATCCAAATATAAAATCATTTGGGGTTGCAATGTTTCCTCCTGTGTATTTTCGAAGCACGAATGTTAACGGACGTAAGAATCATTTTTATTAATTACTGCCTATTTGTCGAAGCATTATCCTTGCAAAATAAACACTAGCAAAGGCTTCTTGATATTTACTGAAACAGTTTACTTCTGCTGCGTTCAGTTTCCTGAAACTGCCCTTGGATTAATGCCACAATATGTAATTGGGATAGGTCAATGAAGAACCTCTTTTGTTCAGCGTTTAAACAAATGGTGTGTAGTGATCTCTGTATGTGCATGTACACAAAGGCTTAATGTGTAATCAATAGCACCACATGGTCACTGGAGGACGGAACCAACAGGGGTATAAAAAGGCAACCACATTGGGTCTCTCTCTCTCTCTCTCTCTCTTGGGTGCACTGTGACCAGGGCACTAGCAGGCTAGTTCAGATGGCTAGTGGAGTTATGTATAGTTGCCGTAGTTAGATCTTCTTAACCTTATCACTAGTATCAAAGTTAAATTAAAGAACTCGTGCAATGATTGTTATAGTTGTTCAATAAACCTTTTGTTACTACCGGACGAGTTCGAGTCTTCTTCATCGAGATTTAGAAGACCTCATCACTAACCAAGGTTTGAGTAGCACATGTTACCTACCACACAGGTAACAAAACATGGTGCACTATATATATAAAGCACTCAATAGCGTGGTTAGAAATACACTGGTATCAGACAGCTCAGCAAATCATTGGCATGTATCGACCGTGTTAATCCTTGCTTGAAATATTTTTAAAAGCACCCAAAACCCTGAAAAAAGCTGGAAACCTGGAATAAAATCAGGATGTTGGGAATACTCAACAGGTCCGACACCGTTTGTAGAGAAAGAAACAAAGTTGACAAAGTTTCAGATCAATGGCCATTTACCAGAACTGGAAGAAGTTAGAGATGTAATATGTTTTTAGCGTGTGCAGGGGCTGGTGGCGGTGTGGGTGGGGAGGAAAGAACAAAAGCGAAGGTCTGTGATAGGATGGAAGGGAAAAATGCAATGATGAAAGGGTGATCGCTGCAAATCAAAAGGCAAAATTCATAGGATTATTAGAAACGGTGGATGTCCAAGATCATGGAATATCAGAAGATGTCCCACAGAGAAATTGTCTTATGCGTGGCAGAGTAACCTGTTTATTGTGTTGCACACAACTACTACTCCTACACAGGCCTGGTTGGTATCCCACATTCTACCCTCTTAAACTTCATCACCATTCAGCTGCCCCTGTCCTAACTAATACCAAGGCCTGTTCACCCCTGTGCTCGCTGATAAATATTGGCTTCCAATTAAGCAATGCCTCACCGTTTAAATTCTTATCCTTATTTTCAAATCCCTCCATGGTCTCACCCCTCCCTACTTCTGTAATCCTCTCCATCCCCACAACCCGCCAAGATATCTGCGAGCCTCTAATTCGGGTCACTTCAGGAGCCTCTGTTTTAATTGCTCCACCATTGGTAGCCATGCCTACAGCAGTCAAGTCTCTAAGCTCTCGCGTTTTCTCTCTGAACCTACCTACCTCTTCACTTACCATTACTCCTTATCTACACCGGTGTCAAATTGTGCTTTATAATTCTCCTTTGACGTGACTGAGGACATTTTATTATGTTAAAGAGGCTTTATCAATGTAGGTTGTTGTTACAGTAAGTATCTGGACAGCATGGTTGTGAGTAGACCTTGCATTGCATGATTTCATATACGTGGCACCCCATAATAATTTTCTTGATCATAAAATGTTAAAAAGGGAATGTATTCAGACGATACCAGCAGCCAGGCAGTTAAAGCTGAAGGAGATCCAAGGAGAAGCGATTTTTATTCAAAGTACTTCCTAATTTTATTTCGGAAAAAAAAATGGTGCTCATAAAATATTTGTTGACCTTTGACTAAATGTTTACCTCCAAGGAGCTGTTTGATGGAATTTGCATTTCTTCCCAGCTTTTGTTGGTGCAGGCAGAGATTAATACAAGAAAACCATTTCCCCAGTCTGCTTAGTGGGTGTTCTTCAGCAATGTGTTTCTCTAATTGAATAGTTTATGATTTGTTTTCCTGTTTTCTTTGGTTAAGCTCCTTAGTCACAAATTTGGGCGGGGGCCAGAGCTAGCCCATAGAGCAGAGCTTTCATCCTCCTTCAGTTGCTTTGTCAGTGGGACAGCATTACTCCTTTTTATGGGATGTATATCTCCCCCCCCTACTTGGGATTCACCTTCAGGGTAGCAAACCCCACTAAGGTAAGGCTTGGAAAGAAAGATTTCCTCTCGGACATTAGCTCAATCAGGAGCGTAGATTTATCCCCTCGGAATGGCGCAGTTTCTCATAAAGACAACGTTGACAGGAACTCCATTCTGTTCTCTTCAACCTTTTTATTTTGACAGCGTATTCAATTGAATACCATTTAATCAATCAGGAGACTTTTCTCTTCATAGCAGCGCCTTAGACTTTTCTCATGCTGGACCCTAGCAGGCAGTTTCAGAGACACTTTGTGTACTTTGCCCTGCTCGGAGCAACCTGTCAGAATAAACCATTCAACTGGACCACATGGATATCTAACCTGGGCCAGAAACAAAGCTACAACCAATGATAAAAATAGGCCTCGTATCCCCGTCAAGCAGCTAACCAATATTGAGTTGCATCAATGGAATATTTTTTGTGTGGGAAACCTTATCCAAAATACTTTTTAATACTTGACTCCTGCCAGTAAGGACACGGCCCAGCTATACCAGACTTCACAGGCCATTCAAAAAAGCTCACTAGTGCCAAAATGAAGTTGATCGCCCGTTCCGAGGGTGGAAAGTTGGGACATGAATTTATTTTCCCTGAGCACTTTGGTAGTGCACCCCACAGCATTATGGGTAAGCAATTGCCACCACTGTTAGCCCTTGTAGCAAATCCACTTTTAGTTAGTTGTATCAATATCCGGTAAAACCATAAATCATGTAAATCACTTAAACATCATAAGGAACAGGTGTGAGGGGCCGAATGGTTCACTCTTGCAACTATTTCTGTATGTTTCTTCTAACAAACATCTAGACCCGTCTACTCAACTGAAGCTGTTTCATGAAAATATTGGATAATTCCAGCTAAAACAAACTTTGTTACGACACCCTGGGCTTGTACACAGTTGATTCCAGCCCCACATACCCTGCACAAGTCAATTAACCAATAATTTGTGTAAAGTTTCTGAGATCTTTGCTCCTTGACAGCTCTAATAATAATAATAATAATAATAGCTTACAGGCATCAGATTTGTAAGTGAAACACAACAACTGTTTATTTAGAGCAAAAAATAGAGATAGTACATGCAATACTTTTAATAGAGTAATGGCCAGCTAATTTACTACTCTCCCTTTTTACCAACCCGCACACTACCTAAACACACAAGACTGACACAGACAGAGGGAGGAGGAAGGGTAAAAATAATAATAAGAATAATATGAAATAGAAGATGAATGCCTTGGCGTCAGATGTTGAAGTTGTTGAAGCCACAGGCTGTCCCCCATGACGCAGAGTGATTGGAACCAATTGGTTCACTAACGAGGATCTTCTGGCAGCAGCATTCAGTCAGAACTCATAGCTGTCGGATTCCCTCACAGTCTCAGGCCTGTGCAATTCCTATTTGTTTCCAACTTCACCAGAATTACCATCAGCCTTTCTGGCATAAGAAAAGAGTTACCCACATGAGTTTTTTCAAAAAGCTTTTAAACAACTGATCCTGCCTTCAGCTGGTGGCTGAACTGGATTTTTCCTGCAGTTCAATCTGACTGCGCAGAGAGAAAGATCTTACTTTGGCTCTTTAGACCAAATCCATCTGATGAGAGAGAGAAACCAGAGCTGTGACCCTCCAGCTTCTGATCAAAATTAAATTAAAACTGGAAATACAGGGCAGAGTTCTCCGCTCCCACGCGGCATCGGGAAGGCCGTCGTGAACTCGGCCGAGTTTCACGGTGGCCTCGGAGGCCGCTCCTCGCACCCTATTCAACCCCCCCCCCCCTCCCCCCGGGGGCTAGGAGCGGCGCTCCGTAAATCTCGGCCACCGGGCCTTGATGCTTGCGTCAAGGCGGCGGTTGAGAATGACGCGACGGCAGTGCCCAAGTTACGTCAGCCGTGAATGCGCAGGTTGGCCATTTCCAACCCGCGCATGCGCGGTTGCCGTCTTCCCCTCCGCTGCCCTGCAAGATGTGGCGGCTTGATCTTGCGGGCCGGCACTCCGGCCCGACGATCGGTGGGCACCGATCGCAGGCCAGTCCCCTCCCGAGCACGGCTGTGGTGCTCACTCCCCCCTCCGCTCCCCACAAGCCACAAACGAACCTTTGGTGCCATGTTCACAATGGCAGCGATTAGGTGTGTTTGCCCCCGGCGTGAACAGGTCGGGAACGTCAGGCCGCTCGGCCCATTCGGGCCGGAGAATCATGGAGGTTTGCCAGGGCGGCGTGTCGTGAGTCGCCCAGCCCTCCCACGATTCTCCCACCCGGCGTGCGGAGTGGAGAATCGCGCCCACAGTCTGACAGAGGAAGGAACATTCAAGAATGGTCAGCTACAATCAGCATAGATTATCAGCTAAACCCCAGCAATCTGAAACAGTTCATTGGCCGCCAGTCAAGTCCATCAAGATGTGTCATCATTGATGTCAGACCAAACAGCACATTCTGCTGGAGGTTCTTTTTTTAAAATTAAAGGTGAAGCCCATCTTAAAGGCATAGGTCCCATTAACTGTCCAGGTACTAAAGTTGAAATAGAAGAATAACAGAAATTAAAAAGAAAAACAAGGGTTAGACAGAGATTAACAGAAGAATCCTTACAATTTAAGAAGAGACGTCTCTTGTTATTCTCGTAAGCTGCTGGATTTATGGCTCTGATCTCTTTGAAAAACTGAAGGAGAAGGTTTTTCTCACTCGATTCATTCATTATCTAAGGAATGGTATACTGGCACCTTATCTGAGGAAAGATATACTGGAATGTTATCTGAGGAAAGACATACTGTCATTGGAGGAATTCCAGAGAAGGTTCACTTGGAATGAGCTGTGGGGTCGGGGTAGACGGGCATGTAGCACCATTGCCACGGCCTGCAAGGCAGTCACGCAGGTGCGTACATTGCTTGCTGCCTACCCACTGTGAACCTAGGGCCATGGATCATATGGGTGTCCCCATAGGTGCCCGCTGGCCCCAGCCAACCCATCAGCTCCAGCGCAACCAGTGCCATCTTGTTGGCCGGAGTGATGTGTGTGGGGAGTGAAGTGTGTATAAGCGGCTGCAGCTTGTCAGCCTCCTGAGTGTCAATCACGAATCCACTAAATCCTACGCCGTTTCTCATTGGAATCGATTGTGTTCAACATGGCGCTGGTGCTAGCCCCTCAACGGTCGTTGAATCGGTCCAGGTGTGGCGTCAGTTTTGCTGTCGTGGAAGTCCGCAAATCCCGCCCCAGCATCACCACTTAGTCTCAGGAATGTAGAATTCCGCCACATATTTATGAGGACTCATTCCAAAGCCGTTTGAAACATTATTGTGAAAGAGACTGGCTGCCTAGCAACCACAAAAAGAATCACGGGGTGGTTGAGTTTTTACTGTCTTGTGCCGTTATTATACCATTTATATATCTCTAGCTTGAACTGTCAGATGTGGCAGTGTTTATTAATATTTGCTGCACTTTCTATGATCATCTTCAAGCTCCACCATCCATTTAAAGTAAATGGGTTTGGTTTTCACAAAATCACAACATAATTACAGTGAGGGAGCCACTCTGAGAATCTGCAAGTGAATTTGCAGTTCCAAGTAAGACCCGTTGCAGGAAATTAAGTTCTGCAGTGCGACAGACATTTGTGCCATGTGCAGGGACTGGAATTAATGTATAAAAACATCCATGCAGCTATTTACAAGGATAAACTGTGCTGTGGGGAGAGGAGCTAGCAAGATCAGTGGGAAATTCTGTGTGGTGTTAGGAGAACAAAAGTAGTATTTGTCTCCAGCGGGAAACGCATTACGATTCCCGTTGGGTGGGTCAGCGTGATCCAGATCACATTCCACCGACACTTAGAAACTTTTCTGAGAGGCCGCAAGTTTTGAATCGACTCTGATAGGAGCAGGGCTTAAACACGTCAGCAAGCCCGGCTTTACAAAGATCGGGGCACAATTTTTATAGTGCACCCCGATCTCAAAGTGTCAGTAAAGGCTATGCACTCTCTCCCCACAACCACCCCCCAAAGATCACTAGTATTGGGGCCCTCCCAATGGATCTTGGTTCAGCACCCCCACCAAATTGCTAGTACCACCCCCCCCCCCCCCCCACCCACCGCCGAAGTGAGTGACATCCCATTAAGGAGTAGCCAAATATCCCCCCTTCATGTCCCCCTTTTATGCTCTACCCATCAAGCCCCTATTTCAAGCCCCTGTTTAAGCCTCACCTTTTGGCATTGCCAACCTGACACTGCTCTGCAATGCCCCGGCCCTCCAGGGGCTACAATGACCTCAGGGCCCCCCAGCATGGTCACCACATCTGGTCTCTGGTTGTGGAGGCCAGTAATGATTACTACCAGCCTCACCCCACGCCAGTGGGTGGGTGAATACTGGGAGATGGGAGTATCTGGCTTCAAATCACAGCTTATTTAAATTATGATTGGGGGATTGAACCAAATTACATCAGTTGCAGTGGCCAGGAGCATTGTGTACTTTTGGGCACCCAGTGCAAATTCTATTTTGGGTCTCCCCCAATACTCTTCCAATAGAGCAGAATTTGTGCCGGGTGCAATACGGCCGGAGAATCGCTCTCCATGTTTCTATGCTTGAAGGGTAAAACCAATAGTTAGATTCATGCTAGACAAAGGCGTTTGTATGTGTGGGGGTTGGTTCAGTTCTGGCATGAAAAGTAAATAGAAGTAAGTCGTTGCTCAGCAACAGGGGGCCACTTTCAAGAGGGATGAGCTCTCCTTTGTTCTTAGTTTTAACTGGATGTCAGAGCAGTTGGTGACAGGACACTGGGGAGTGAACAGCTCTCAATTCTGCCTGGAGAATATGCACAGGTCAAGGAAGTTGCAAATTGCAATTTTCCTAAGGAACAAGATACAATCCAGATAACCAGAGAAGTGGGACAGAAAGAATGTTTAGGACACCTGAAGGTAAGAGAACAGGGACCATGATATTGTTCAGGAGAATTCAAGGATGAATAAATAAAGTGTTCTGAGTTAAAGAGGCAATTGCAGTAACTAGATTTAAATTGGGACAGCAGACTTTGGAGGTAGATGAAAGATTTGATGTCATTTTATTACTGTCTTGGAACTGAGAGCTAAGTGTGAACACTTTATACAGGTGTCAGGACAAGGAATTCTAAAAGAGATTGGTGTAAAATCTCAGACTGGAGTCGCTGTTAAAAGTGGAATGGAAGGTTTGTTTAAAAGTGTCATATGAAAAACCTGGACTGGATTTCACATTGCAAACTCTAAGGGGAAGCATTATTATTAATAGAAAAAATTTTAAAGCCTGTTTTTGGAAGTGTAGTTTGGAAACTAGGGGGCGGCATTCTCCCCTACCCGGTGTGACGGAGGGTGCCAGAGTAGGGGAGTGGCGCCAACCACTCAGGGGTCGCGCCTCCCCAAAGGTGGGGAATTCTCCCCACCTTTGGGGGCTAGCCCCGCGCCGGAGCGGTTTGCACCAGAAGACTGACGCAAACACCCGGCGCCCCCGGCCGCAGGGCTGGCCGAAAGGCTTTTGCCGGTCGGCGCATGCGCTGGCAGTGACGTCAGCGGCAGCTGGCCGCTGATGTCACTGCCGGCGCATGCGCGATGTGGTATTCCCTTCCGCCTCCGCTATGGTGGAGGCCGTGGCGGTCACGGAGGAACATAGTGCACCCAGGGCACTGGCCCAGCCCCTGATCGCGGGGCCCCGATCGCGGGCCAGGCCACCGTTGGGGCACCCCCCGGGGTCCGATCGCCCCCCGCCCCCCCAGGACCCCGGGGGCCTGCTCGCGCCGCTGTGCCCGCCGTTCCAGAGGTGGTTTAAACCTCGGCGGCGGGAGAGGCCTCCCAGCGGTGGAGCCTTGGCCCATCCGGGCCCGAGAATCGCCGCAGGGGCCTCTCCGATCGGCGGGGCGAGATTCCTGCCCCCGCCACTTCCCGGGTGGCGGAGAATCTCTGCCACGGCGGGGGCGGGATTTTAGGCGCCCCCAAGCGATTCTCCGACCCTGCTGGGGGTCGGAGAATTTCGCCCCCGATGTGCCAATCATTTGGGGGAATTCGTAGGAGAAAATCACAGACACTAACTTAAGAGTGTGCATTTGACCACAGCCATTCCGTATGCTTAAAAGGAAGTTTGCGTTAATGGGACCATTGTAGCTTAAGATATACTTTGTAATCCATATTAACCTTAAAATCGGTGTGTATTTGTTATGCTGAGGGGGGAGTAAAGAAGTATTATATAATAATCCAACTTTTCATGTTTAATAAATGCTTTTTTCTTGTTAAAACTAATTTATGGTCCTGTTACTCTATTATTCCACTTTTTAATAAAAAAAAGTAAAAGTTACGGTCTTTGAGTTAGGGTTAAATTCTAAAATCTTCCTGTCCAGTTATAAGATCAACTGGGATCGTAACAGTGGAACCAAATAACATCAATTGCAGATATGGCATCAATAGATTGACTTGAGCCAAAGCTGGCCCAATGCATTGGACGCATGACCACTCAATTTTGCGTTTGGACTAACCATTAGCAGTATTCTTTTTTTTTTATAAATGTTTTTATTCAGTTTTCGTATTTTATATTGAACAAATTACAAATTGTTAGGAGAGAGAAAAAAAAAAAACAAACAAAAACAAACACGCAAAAATTAACACACATATTTACAGGTAAGCATCTTCGTAGTAGTAACTGCGCCCCCCCCCCCCCCCCCCCCCCTCAACATGTTTATTTAGCTTGGTTTTGGGCCTTAGCTAGCCATCGAACCCCCGTAACGAACCTGTAGCCCCCCCCCCCCTCCCGCTACCTTCCCCCGACTATTCTTCCTCTTGTACATTGGCCACAAATAGGTCCCGGAACAGTCGCATGAATGGCTCCCACGTTCTGTGGAAGCCGTCGTCCGACCCTCGGATGGCAAATTTGATTTTCTCCATTTGGAGAGATTCCGAGAGGTCGGACAGCCAGTCCGCAGCTCTGGGCGGTGCTGCTGACCGCCAGCCAAACAGGATTCTACGGCGGGCGATCAGGGAGGCAAAGGCAAGGGCATCCGCCCTCCTCCCCAGGAATAGATCTGGCTGTTCTGAAACCCCGAAGACCGCCACTATCGGGCATGGCTCCACCCTCACTCCCACCACTTTGGACATTACCTCGAAGAAGGCTGTCCAGTACTCCACGAGTCTGGGGCAGGACCAGAACATGTGGGCGTGGTTGGCCGGGCCTCTTTGGCACCGTTCACATCTGTCTTCCACCTCCGGGAAGAACCTACTCATACGGGTTCTTGTTAAGTGGGCTCTATGTACCACTTTTAGTTGCGTCAGGCTGAGCCTTGCGCACGTGGAGGTGGAGTTGACCCTATGCAGTGCTTCGCTCCAGAGTCCCCACCCGATCTCCATCCCCAGGTCGTCCTCCCATTTCCTCCTTGTTGCGTCCAGTACGGTGTCGTCCCTATCTACCAGTCGGTCATACATGTCACTACAGTTCCCTTTCTCTAGGATACTTGCGTCCAGTAGGTCTTCCAGTAGTGTCTGTCGTGGCGGTTGTGGGTACGTCCTTGTCTCCTTTCGTAGGAAGTTTTTGAGCTGCAGGTACCGTAGCTCGTTCCCCCCAGCTAGCTGAAATTTCTCTGTCAGTTCGTCCAGTGTTGCGATCCTGTCGTCCGTGTACAGGTCCCTGACTGTCAGTGTCCCCCCGTCCTGCCTCCACCTTTTGAAGGTGGCGTCGGTCAGTGCTGGTTTGAACCTATGGTTGTTGCAGATGGGAGCCCTGTTCGACATTTTGGTCAGGCCAAGTTGCTGCCGCAGTTGGTTCCAGGATTGGAGGGTGGCTGTCACCACTGGGCTGCTGGAGTGTTTTTTGGGTGGGGATGGGAGTGCTGCCGTGGCGAGGGCCCGGAGGGAGGTTCCCATGCAGGAGGCCTCCTCCGCACGCACCCACTCAGCTTCTGGCTCCTGGATCCATCCCCTTACTCGCTCGGCTGTTGCTGCCCAGTGGTAGAGTTGTAGATTCGGGAGGGCTAACCCTCCCCTGGTTTTTGTTTTTTGTAAGACCTTCTTTGGGATCCTAGCATTTTTACCCCCCCATACGAACGCCATGATGAGTTTGTCCAGCGCTTTGAAAAAGGCCTTGGGGATGTAGATCGGAATGGATCTAAACAGGAAGAGGAACCTGGGCAGTACGTTCATTTTGATCGTCTGAACTCTCCCCGCGAGGGAGAGCGGGAGTGTGTTCCATCTTTGCAGGTCCTTTTTAACTTCCTCCGTCAGGCTGGTGAGGTTCCATTTGTGGATCCCTTTCCAGTCATGGGCTATTTGGATCCCCAGGTAGCGGAATTTATGTCGGGCTTGTTTGAACGGCAGCCCCTTTAGTGCTGCCCCCCCCCCCCCTTGCGGGTGTAATGGGAAGATCTCACTTTTGCTCATGTTGAGTTTGTAGCCCGAGAAGGCTCCAAACTCTTTCAGGAGCGCGATGATCCCGTCCATGCTGCTTTGTGGGTCCGAGATATAGAGGAGCAGATCATCCGCATAGAGTGAGACTCTGTGCTCTCTACCTCCCCTTCGGATCCCCCTCCAATTTTTTGCTGCCCTGAGCGCGATTGCTAGCGGTTCGATTGCTAGTGCGAACAGCAGCGGGGACAGTGGGCATCCTTGTCTGGTGCCCCTGTGCAGCTGGAAGTATTGGGAGTTGGTATTGTTGGTCTGTACACTCGCCATGGGAGCGTTGTACAGGAGCTTTACCCAAGCGGTGAACCCTGTTCCAAGCCCGAACCGCTCCAGTACCTCTATGAGGTATTTCCATTCGACTCTGTCGAAGGCCTTTTCTGCGTCCAGGGAGACGATCACCTCTTGTGTTCTCTCCCCGGAGGGGGTCATTATCACGTTCAGCAGGCGCCTGATGTTCGCGGTCAGCTGTCTACCTTTGACAAAGCCCGTCTGGTCCTCTGTGACCACCTCAGGTACACAGTCTTCTAGCCTTTTGGCTAGGATTTTGGCCAGTATTTTGGCGTCTGCGTTCAGCAGAGATATGGGTCTGTATGACCCACATTCCGTTGGGTCTTTGTCTTTCTTAGGTATCAGCGAGATTGAGGCCTGTGCTAACGTGGGTGGCAACGTGCCCCTAGCTAGCGAGTCTGTGAACATCTCCCGCATGTGCGGGGCCAGCGCTGTCGCAAATTTTTTGTAGAAGTCCGCCGGGAATCCGTCCGGTCCCGGCGCCTTCCCCGCCTGCATGGAGCTAATGCTGTCCATGATCTCTCCCAGTGCTAGTGGTGCTTCCAGATCCCGTTTTCTGCCCTCTCCCACAACTGGTATGTTCAGTCCGTCAAGAAACCGGTTCATCCCAGCCTTCCCCGTTGGGGGCTCTGAGGTGTACAGCTCTTGGTAGAAGGCCTTGAAGGTTTTGTTAATCTTCTCTGGTTCTGTTTCCAACGTGCCTCTGGTATCTCTGATTTGCGCGATTTCTCTGCTGGCTGCCTGCTTTCTCAGCTGGTGGGCCAACAGGCGGCTGGCTTTGTCTCCGTGTTCGTATAGGGCCCCGCGTGCCTGGCGGAGTTGGTGTACTGCTTTCCTGGTGGAGAGCAGGTCAAAGTTCCTTTGTAATTCTTTTCTCTCCGCCAGGAGTTCTACAGTCGGGGCCTCGGAGTATTTATGGTCTACCTCCAGTATGGAGTCGACCAGCTTCTGCCTAGCCACCCTTTCCTCCCTATCTCTTTGCGCTTTGTAGGCTATGATTTCCCCTCTTAGTACGGCCTTAAGCGCTTCCCAGAACGTGGAGGGTGAGACCTCCCCGTTTTGGTTGATCTCAGTGTACTCCGCTATGGCCTGCGCTATCCTTTCGCTGAAGGCCTTGTCAGCTAGTAAGGCACCGTCCAACCTCCATTTGGGGCGCTGGGCCCTTCCCGTCTCTAGCCGCACATCCATGTAGTGTGGAGCGTGGTCTGATATCACAATTGCGGAGTATTCCACCTTGTCTATCTCTGGAAGCACCGTTTTCCCCACCACAAAGAAGTCAATTCTGGTGTACACGTTGTGTACTGGGGAGAAGAAAGAGAATTCTTTCTCCCCCGGGTGGGCGAATCTCCAGGGGTCTACTGCTCCCATCTGCTCCATATAGTGGCTGAGTTCCCTTGCCATGTTTGAGGTTTTCCCCGTTCTGGGGTTTGATCTGTCCGTCGTTGGGTCCTGTACACAGTTGAAGTCCCCCCCCATGATTAGTCGGTGCGTCGCTATGTCCGGGATTTCTGCCATGGTCTTTTGGATGAAGCTCGTGTCGTCCCAGTTGGGTGCGTACACGTTAACTAGAACTACCGGCGCCCCATCCAGGGCCCCGCTGACCATGACATACCGTCCCCCTGGGTCCGTAACCGTCTTTGTCGCCCTAAACATTGTCCTCTTGCCAATCAGGATCGCCACCCCCCTGGCCCTTGCCCCATAACAGGAATGATAGGTTTGTCCCACCCAGCCCTTTCTTACCCGCAGTTGGTCCCGCTCCCTCAAGTGCGTCTCTTGGAGGAAGACTATGTCGGCCCTCATGTTTCTAAGGTGGGTGAGGACTCTAGATCTCTTCACTGGGCCGTTAAGTCCCCTTACGTTCCAGGTGACTATTCTGGTGGGGGGCTTCTGCCCCCTTGCTCCTGTGGGGTTAACCATATTTGTCCGGTGGACGCGCCCCTGCCCTCTGGGGTTTCCCTATGTTAGGGGGCCGTCCAGGATGTCCACTATCACTGCTCTCCCCATGCGGTCGGGTCCCTGCGCTCCGGGGTTCCCCCTTGTCCCGGGGACACCCGCCATGGCCGTCCACTTTGTGTCCGCCACGCGGGTAGTCCCCTGCACTCCGGGGGGCCCCTTCACCCACAGACCGTACTGGGTGGGTGCTTGCAGCAGTTCCCTGTTTCGAGCCCTTGTCTGTGGCACTTTGTGGCCCTATTCCCTTACTGGCCTCTTTTGTCCCTTCGTCCCTGCGTTTCCCCTCCCTGGTCTCTCGCCCCCCGGGTGCCCCCCCCCCCCCGCTCTATCCCTTTCGGGGATACCCCTGTGTACCCCTCCATTGCCCCTCTCTCCCCCATTCCTGTCCCCATTTGCTCTCCCACCTTTGATGGGTGATCCCCCCCCTCCCCTGCCTGGCGCCTTCCCCCCTGTTGGGGGTGCGCTGCGGCCCTGCTCTGTTGCGCGCCCCCTTCGCTAGCTTTCCTGCTAGCACGGTGGCTCCCCTCCCGGAGGTTGCTGTCCCGCTTCCCCTCTCCCCTCTCCAGTACTCCCGTTCCCTCGTGCCGGGGCCTGGCCTCCCACCTGGAGCGGGCCCTAGGGCATTGGGTTGTTTTCCGTTCTGGGTGTTTCTGCCAGGGGGGAGGGGGCTGGCTTTGCCTCGCCCCTCCCCACCCCCCGTCGGCATGACGTGTCTCCTTGCCATGGGCCCCTCGTCCCTACTTCCCATGGCGTTTTTCCAGCCCGTGCTCCTCGACGAATCTATTCGCCTCGGCAGGGGCTGTAAAGAAATATTCCTTGTGTTGGTATGTGACCCAGAGTTTTGCTGGGTACAGCATACCAAAACGTACTTTGTTCTTATAGAGAGCTGCTTTCGCTCTGTTGAACTCCGCCCGTCTCTTAGCTATGTCCGCTCCAAAATCCTCGTAGATTCGGATGGCGTGCCCGTCCCAATTGCAGGCTCTATTCTCCTTGGCCCAGCGCAGGATTGTCTCCCTATCCCGGTACCGGTGCAGTCTGGCTATAACTGCTCTCGGTTTTTCCCCTTCCTTGGGCTTCGGGCGCAGTGACCGATGAGCTCTGTCCATTTCCGGTGGGGTGGGAAAAGTTTCCCGCCCCACTAAGGAGCCCAGCATCGCAGCCACGAATGTTGTGGGACTTCTACCCTCTATCCCCTCTGGCAGGCCCACTATCTTGATATTTTGCCTTCTCGAGCTGATCTCCTGGTCGTCTACCCTGCCCTTCAGGCTCCCCTGTGTTGCACTCAGTTTCACCATTCCCCTCTCCAGGGATATGACCCGGTCGCTCGCGTCAGTCGCTGCCTTCTCCAGCTCTTTAATGGTTGCCCCCTGGGCTTCCAGTATCTTCCCTTGGGCTTCCAGTATCTTCCCTTGGGCATCCACTTTCTTCTCCAATCTGGTCAGAACCTGCTGCACCCCTGACATGGCCCTGGTCGCTGCTGCCTGTGCTGCGGCCTCTGCGTCTGCTTTTAACTCTGCCTTGAATGCCTGCAGCTGCTCCCTCACCACCTCGGCAAAGGCTTCCTTCCAATTCACGCCCCCCTCTAACCCCAGGGGAGAGGTTGCCCGCCCGTCCAGCTCTTCTGGATGCGGCGAAGCATCCTTCCCGCCGCTTCGCGTGTTGACTCGTTCGCCCGAGCTGGCTTTCCCTTTGCCCAGTCTACTTCCGGTGCCCCCTTTCTCTTGGCTCCTTTCTGGCACTTTTTTCTCCCCCTTCCCCTTCATCTTTTCTTCTCTCCTTGTTCTTCTTTTTCCCCCTTTTCCGCACCCTATTTTTATTTTATTTATTATTATATATCTATATATGTATATATATATATATATATATATATATATATTTTTTTTTTTTTTTTTTTTTAAATTTATTTCCCCTACCCCTTTTCTCTTTACCAGTTTTCTTTTGGGAAGAACAGAAATACAAGTCTCTTTTTTCTTTTTTCCCCACTCAACCAGGAGAGAGAGTCCCTTTGTCTTTGCCACGTGGTGGTCACAGCAGTTGGGGGGGGGGGGGGAGGGGCGAGTGGGCCGGTGGTCGCTGCTGGTTGGGGGGGGGGGGGGGGGGGGGTCCCCGCTGCTGGTTGGGGGGGGGGGTCCCCGCTGCTGGCTGGGGGGGGGGTTGTGTCCCCCGCTGCTGGCTGGGGGGGGGGGGTTGTGTCCCCGCTGCTGGCTGGGGGGGGGGGGGTTGTGTCCCCGCTGCTGGCTGGGGGGGGGGGGGGGGTTGTGTCCCCGCTGCTGGCTGGGGGGGGGGGGGGGGTTGTGTCCCCGCTGCTGGCTGGGGGGGGGGGGGGGTTGTGTCCCCGCTGCTGGCTGGGGGGGGGGGGGGGTTGTGTCCCCGCTGCTGGCTGGGGGGGGGGGGGGGGGTTGTGTCCCCGCTGCTGGCTGGGGGGGGGGGGTCCCCGCTGCTGGCTGGGGGGGGGGGGGAAAGAGAAGAGGGGCCGCCGCCGCCGCACCGCTCCTGGCCCGCGTGGGGGGGGGGGGGGGAGAAGAGGGGCCGCCGCCGCCGCACCGCTCCTGGCCCGCGTGGGGGGGGGGGGGGGGGGAGAGAGAAGAGGGGCCGCCGCCGCCGCACCGCTCCTGGCCCGCGTGGGGGGGGGGGGGGGAGAGAGAAGAGGGGCCGCCGCCGCCGCACCGCTCCTGGCCCGCGTGGGGGGGGGGGGAAGAGAAGAGGGGCCGCCGCCGCCGCACCGCTCCTGGCCCGCGTGGGGGGGGGGGGGGGGGGGGGGGAGGGGGGGCCGCCGCCGCCGCACCGCTCCTGGGTCGCGTGGGGGGGGGGGGGGGGGGGAGAGAAGAGGGGCCGCCGCCGCACCGCTCCTGGCCCGCGTGGGGGGGGGGGGGGGAGGGAGAGGGGATGGACCTGCTGCTGTTGGGCCCCCCTGTCGCCGCTCCGGCTCCTCCGCTCCGGCTCCTCCGCTCCCGCTCCGGCTCCTCGGCTCCGGCTCCTCGGCTCCCGCTCCGGCTCCTCGGCTCCTCGGCTCCTCCGCCCCGGCTCCTCGGCTCCTCGGCTCCCCGGCTCCCCGGCTCCTCGGCTCCTCGGCTCCCCGGCTCCTCGGCTCCCCGGCTCCTCGGCTCCCCGGCTCCTCGGCTCCTCGGCTCCCCGGCTCCTCGGCTCCCCGGCTCCTCGGCTCCGTCTCCTCGGCTCCCGCTCCGGCTCCTCCCCATTAGCAGTATTCTTATCGGCCAGAAGATGCTTATGAAGTAGGAGATATTTATAAAATGAGAAGTAAGACAGTTGACCTACCTGGTTCTCTCAAGCTGAGGGATCATCAGACCTGTCTGCTCTTAGTCTTACGTCATAGAAATTAGTTCTCTGCAGCATTTATGGTAATGCTGCAGAAATTGTGGTAATATTTTGTGAAGTTAATCCTCTCCAGCCAGTGGCAGAATGTGCTGGTAATTCAGCTCCCATGATTTTTGTTGCAATAGCTCCAATTTGCTAAATGTAGATCAGGCTGTTTCTCCACTGAGACAGCGTAGACTTGTTGTCAGTAATCAGAGTTCACCACATAATGCACACTTGAAGATCCAGGGCTTTATGAGCTACACATTTGGGGGTCATTCATGAGGCAGATGACAACCGTTAGAAACTTAACGGAATGGACCAAAGTGACAGCTTTCAGTTTTACATCAGTGAAATCTTTGTATCGGGTCAGCTGGGTGACCCGTAGTGCAGACAAACATTACAGCGGTAATCAGGCTGATACAGAGGCAATGCCGCCAATGTTTATTAAAAATATTGTCAACTGAACAGGAAATAGTGGACCATCATTGCATTTTGCAAATGAACAAGTTTGAAATTAAAACCATGTAATATAGTAGAGACTGTAGAGAATGCATGGATTTTAGGACACATATTTTAGAATTCACTACTGTATAACATGAGGGTCCAGATGTAATGGACTGCCTGAAGATTTGCTGACATTTCAGCCCAGACATTGAATGAAGCTTATCAGAGGGAATGTATATACACAGGAACATGGCATTCAGTGAGATCAGGGCTGACTTGTACCTCAACTCCATTTACCTTCCTCTGTTTTTAAAAATCTCTTGATACCTTTACCTACCAAACATCTATTCATCTCAATCTTGAAAATTTCCATTATAGCATTCACAGATTCACAGATTCTTTGGTGGGGGTTGGTTAGGGGTGGGGTGGGTGGTGAAAGATTTACATTTTTATAAAGCAAAGTTCACCTTTTCACAACCACTGATGTCTCAAAGCACTTTACAGTTAATGAAGGCCGGAATCTTTCAGCATCCCCCCACCACCTCCCTACCTGTTCCCCAAATCCCTTTAACCCATTTTTAAAATCAGAAATATATCTCTCTCCTTCTTGGAAGTATTTAATGGCTCAGATTCCACCGCACTATGGGGCAGCGAGTTCCACAAATTCACCACCCTCTGCGAGAAGTAGTTCCTCCTCATCTCTGTTCTAAATCTACCGCCTCTCAACCTACTTGGTATCCTCTTGGTTCTAGATTGTCCCACAAGGGGGAACATTTGATTCTACATTTATTTGTCAATCACTTTTAGTATCTTATATACCTCGATCAGATCCCCTCTCATCCTTCTAAACTCCAGTGGGTATAATCCCAAACTGTTTAATCTCTCCTCATACGTCATTCGGTGTCTTACTGTTGCAGGAAACACGGCAGCCAGCGTGCACCATGAACTCCCTGGCAGCAGTTTCCAGATTTCCTTTACCTTCTTTGTAAAAATATACTTTCCAATTTCTCTCCTAAATCGGCGCGCTCTAATTTTAGGAAGTGCCCCATAATCCTACATTTCCCCAGCAAAGGAAATAGTTCCTCTGTATCCATCTTCTAAAATCCCTTTATCATTCTGAAATCCTTGATTTGATCATCTTCCAACTATCTAGACTCCGAGAAATACAAACCCCATGCAGACGATATTGCATTAGTGTTGTTGGTGTTTGATTTCTTTCTTGAGCGTAAAAACTAACCGCAAGGGTTTATTATCCTTAAAACCATATAGATAACGGGATAAAAGCAGCACCATTACTTACCCAGTCGCTTCATAGGTCAAGCCAACATTTAATTGAAACGTACCAAGCACTGACTCTGACAGACCCACTGCCAATTCACGCTAATTGGCAGCAGGCGGCACTTCCAGCTGCCCTAGGAATGAAGTCCTGCCTTGTCGGCCAATCAGATAGGTCACCTGCTCTCCAGCCAGCCCAGGCACAGTGCTGCGGTGACCAGAAGAGGTACTGCAGTGCTCTGCCTGGAACTAATTTGCGCCCACGTTCGCAGTGAGCATAAATGACGACGTGGGAGAAAGATCTTGCTGGCAATAGCTTGTTTCCGATTTTCTCCATCACTCACCGATGATGAAAGGAAACCTCATTTAAATGGATTTAAATACATTTTAACATTATTAACGGGCCTTTCCACGACATGAGTCCCCCTAAATAGTCAAACCTCACTGAATATTCACATCGACGAGGTTTACAACAGCTTCAGTGGTGGAAAGCAGCGCAGGAGACTCAGCAACTCGTCGGCAACCACAATGCATGCGGTTTCTTCAGCACAATTAAAGTCACCTGCAGTCTGAGGTACCCAGGAACCTAGCCCAATGAGAGCCCAAAACAAAGAGGCAGTCAACACCTGCTGGACAGAGCACTTCGAGGACCTCTTCAACTAAGATGCAACCCTTGACGCATGTGCTCTCAACACCATCATCCCAACTACTCACAACATCTCAGCACAACCCATGCTCGCCATGAGGTTGAAAAAGCCATCCGGCATAGATGGAGTCCCCATTGATGTACTAAAGTATGGCAGAGAGGCATTTTGACACAAATGCAGAATCTCATCACCCTTGTCTGGAAGGATCAGAGCATGCGGGAGATCTCAGAGACGCCGTAATTGTGACCACCTTCAAGAAAGGAGACAGGTCCGACTGTGCAGATTACAGATGGATTTCCTGACTGTCTGCCATGGGAAAGGTCATTGCAAGACTCGTCCACAACCACTACCTATCAGTGGCTGAAGAGCTCCTCCCTGAGGACTGCCGGGACGGTGGATCCCACTGCTGGCGGGCACACGCCGCACCAGAAAACGGGTGTGGCGAGGTGGAGAATCCTGCCCCTGATCTGAAAACTCCACTGTGTATCTGAAGAGATACGTGCCAGTTTACGGCCAGAGCCTGACACTTTGATAGATTTGGGAAAATTCCACCCTCAGTTCTGGGACAGCACTTGGGGTAAGTATCAGGGGCCCCAGGAACGGGAGTGTAGGGAATGCTTTGAGGGGGGGGGTCTGCGATCTCGGAATCGGGGGGGGGAGGAGGGGGGTATGCATGGGGAGGGATGGCCAAAGCTCCCAGAACCTGGACAGGAGGTCGCTCCAAATCTGAAGGGGCCTTCAGATTGAGGTGTTCCCTTCCATTTCCAGTTGCGGGGATGTCTTTTGTCGAGCAGCGGATATGTTCTGTTTTGGGGACCCTGCTTCGGGAAGGATGTCAGAGGGCGGAGAGAGTACATACGAGATTTAGCAAAATGACAATGGGACTTAGAGACTTTAGTTGGGAGGAAAGGCGAGAGCTACTGATGGCTGCACCTTCAATTGCTGGAGGGCTCATGATCGTGTACAGGCACAACTTAAAAATGATAATAAAGGCACACCCAAAATGCAGTCTGATTTCCAAAGGGAGAGTGGGAGGGGAAGAATAGGGAATCTGCCTGCCTCAAACCCATTAAAACTCCTCAAGGAGATTGTTACTGGGCTGGGCAGGTGAGAGTGCAATTTTCAAGAACATTGAGACTTGGGCCAATCTTGTGCTGTATTGTGGATCCACTTTCTTGAGCTTCTGTGCTGCTGGCCCTCCGAGGTGCTGTCTGGCTCTTGTCGGCAGGGCAGCAGCAGACCCCACCATGGCTGCCGTCTTGCTCTGCTGCTCATACTTTGCGGGCAGTTCATGCTTCCTGGAAATGCCCAGCTCCACTAAGTACCGAGCTCATCTCCTACCCAATTCGGACATTTACTTTTCAAAATAGCCTTGCTTTGAAAATTCTGCAGAATCTATACAGCATATTAAATTGAAGTGATACAACATTCAAAAGGAAAATTAAATGGATGGAGAAAGAGGAGGCAAATAGCCTCATGTGGCCTGGTCGTTTAGAGAGCTAGAAGGAGGGTGATGGTGAGGAGGGGTGGGAGGGTGGGGGGGGGGGGGGGTATGCATGGGGAGGGATGGCCAAAGCTCCCAGAACCTGGACAGGAGGTCGCTCCAAATCTGAAGGGGCCTTCAGATTGAGGTGTTCCCCTCCATTTCCTGCCCGAGGTAGAGATTCATCCATTTCTCAGTTTCCCACCCTGCTCTGACCCGTGCCCACCAGGGTAAAAATTGAGACTGGGTGCTAAACAGCCCTTAAGTTGCCAGACACCTAAGGGCCTTATGAAGGGAAAGAGCAGGTTTCCCACCTGAGGCCCTGCCTTTCCCACTGTGAAATTGCGCTTTGGTCGGGGGTGGGCGACATTCCAGAGGGATTCCCTTCCATGCAATTCTCCGCTCACCCCTCCCCCTCGCCTCATGGGTTTATTGCTGCTCGGTGCTGAGGTCGCAAAGGTCTGCTAGGTTTGGGGCGAGAGATGGAGAGGGTGAGGGTTGAGGGAGTGGAGTGCAGGGGGCCTATAGGTTTAGTTTGGATTCTGGCACCAGTTTGATATCCTGCGGGGTAGTCTGCATTTGTGATTTCAGATGCAGCCAAGATTTTGGGTTTTGTTGTGACCTCAGTTCAACCTCCCACACAATCAAGTAGCCTTGACAGTACTCCCTATCGAGGCCCTGTATGGTCAGTCAGAACTTTCCAGTATTTCAGTATCTTGACGAGAGAATAATGTTGAAGTATGGGAAAGGAATGTGCAAAACAGCATCAGTGTGGGAGCGGAGATTTGTTTATTTGAATCTAAACTAAATCATGTGGTCAGGCCGATTAAGTGATTAACTGATAATTAATAGTTTTGCAGTCTTCAGAAATAATTATCACCTTTTCACTTTGCAAAAAAATAATTTGCACACAAATGTTTATTGCCTTAACCACTCCCTGGTTTAGTCCTGTAGTGTCTGATTTCTGTTTTTAATCAAAGTTTCCTCAATTAATTGCATGCAAATATGAGATTTCATTCACTTAATCCAAAAGGACTAAGGAAGTCAAATGATGTGCAATGTTTTGTTGATATATAATTGATCATAAAAGGCGAGCCTTTAACAGAACATTCAGTGCTAATACATAATTAAATATGATGTAGTCAGAATTATGGAGAGTTTAACTTGCCAGAAGCTCAAAATAAAAACGGTTGCATGAGAAAATGAACAGTAATTTAACTATCAGGCTGTTTTTCAGCACTTAATTGTTTCTCTGGCAAGGCCTCAGCTTTTGATTTGTGCATTGAAGAATGTTTACGTTGTTTTGCCTCGTTTATGATTATGCTTGCTGATTTTTGTGACATGAATTCTCCTGAATTCAGTCAGAAAACGGGTGAAATCAGTTGCGGGGATGTCTTTTGTCGAGCAGCGGATATGTTCTGTTTTGGGGACCCTGCTTCGGGAAGGATGTCAGAGGGCGGAGAGAGTACATACGAGATTTAACAAAATGACAATGGGACTTAGAGACTTTAGTTGGGAGGAAAGGCGAGAGCTACTGATGGCTGCACCTTCAATTGCTGGAGGGCTCATGATCGTGTACAGGCACAACTTAAAAATGATAATAAAGGCACACCCAAAATGCAGTCTGATTTCCAAAGGGAGAGTGGGAGGGGAAGAATAGGGAATCTGCCTGCCTCAAACCCATTAAAACTCCTCAAGGAGATTGTTACTGGGCTGGGCAGGTGAGAGTGCAATTTTCAAGAACATTGAGACTTGGGCCAATCTTGTGCTGTATTGTGGATCCACTTTCTTGAGCTTCTGTGCTGCTGGCCCTCCGAGGTGCTGTCTGGCTCTTGTCGGCAGGGCAGCAGCAGACCCCACCATGGCTGCCGTCTTGCTCTGCTGCTCATACTTTGCGGGCAGTTCATGCTTCCTGGAAATGCCCAGCTCCACTAAGTACCGAGCTCATCTCCTACCCAATTCGGACATTTACTTTTCAAAATAGCCTTGCTTTGAAAATTCTGCAGAATCTATACAGCATATTAAATTGAAGTGATACAACATTCAAAAGGAAAATTAAATGGATGGAGAAAGAGGAGGCAAATAGCCTCATGTGGCCTGGTCGTTTAGAGAGCTAGAAGGAGGGTGATGGTGAGGAGGGGTGGGGGGGGGGGGGGGGGGGGGGGCGGGGGGAGGGGGGGTATGCATGGGGAGGGATGGCCAAAGCTCCCAGAACCTGGACAGGAGGTCGCTCCAAATCTGAAGGGGCCTTCAGATTGAGGTGTTCCCTTCCATTTCCAGTTGCGGGGATGTCTTTTGTCGAGCAGCGGATATGTTCTGTTTTGGGGACCCTGCTTCGGGAAGGATGTCAGAGGGCGGAGAGAGTACATACAAGATTTAGCAAAATGACAATGGGACTTAGAGACTTTAGTTGGGAGGAAAGGCGAGAGCTACTGATGGCTGCACCTTCAATTGCTGGAGGGCTCATGATCGTGTACAGGCACAACTTAAAAATGATAATAAAGGCACACCCAAAATGCAGTCTGATTTCCAAAGGGAGAGTGGGAGGGGAAGAATAGGGAATCTGCCTGCCTCAAACCCATTAAAACTCCTCAAGGAGATTGTTACTGGGCTGGGCAGGTGAGAGTGCAATTTTCAAGAACATTGAGACTTGGGCCAATCTTGTGCTGTATTGTGGATCCACTTTCTTGAGCTTCTGTGCTGCTGGCCCTCCGAGGTGCTGTCTGGCTCTTGTCGGCAGGGCAGCAGCAGACCCCACCATGGCTGCCGTCTTGCTCTGCTGCTCATACTTTGCAGGCAGTTCATGCTTCCTGGAAATGCCCAGCTCCACTAAGTACCGAGCTCATCTCCTACCCAATTCGGACATTTACTTTTCAAAATAGCCTTGCTTTGAAAATTCTGCAGAATCTATACAGCATATTAAATTGAAGTGATACAACATTCAAAAGGAAAATTAAATGGATGGAGAAAGAGGAGGCAAATAGCCTCATGTGGCCTGGTCGTTTAGAGAGCTAGAAGGAGGGTGATGGTGAGGAGGGGTGGGGGGGGGGGGGGGGGGACAGTGCATCATTGGGCTGAGTGACCCCTTTCTTTCCTTAAGATTCAATGAGGGTGAAATTCAACATTGGCAGGGGTGCAGAGTAGATGATAGTCAAACATATTACCATGTTTTTCATGATCGAAGTACACCCAGAAGAAAATACTGCCCCTTTATTTTAAAGAAACTGTTCTAAAATAATGATTACAGCGGCTGTCCAGTAATTGGACTAACTCATTTTACTTGCATCCTTATCCCAAGTTGAAAGTGGGATTGAATAGCTACTGGGCCAGAGCAAGACAAACGTGATATCAGTTTAAAAACTTACCTCTGAACATCTGCCAAAAGCCATTTTCTATCACCTTCCAGTTGGTGTTGTACAGACAGCATTAAGTGATCAGGCACAAACTTGCACAGTCCACCAGGCATGTTATGTGTGGTTGATGTGGACTGATAGTTGGTAGAAGTAGTTGATGCAGCAGTTTTACCCTTGCTGCCTTGACCCAATTAATTTGAGTGTTTTGCCAGAAATATTCAGCCATCTCCGTCTCTGAAATGATAAATTCTGTTTTTTATACATATACGTGCCATACAGTTACGAAAAGACACAGTTGCTGCCCTATCTCCTGCAGTTCATGATCACGACTGTGATTTTAAAGAAAAATCAAATGCTTCCAACAGGAAAAATCAGGAATGGGTAGTAATTCCACTTTGCTACAAATCAATTAACATGAAACACCAGAGAAGCAATCGGGACAGAGCCCGTTTGGTGGAATGTGGGTCTTTTAGAATTTACATTCATTCAGAATTAAGGTAATCATTTGTTCATGGCAGAAAATCATGATGAAAAATTATGATATTCAGCCCAGATCTCCCTCAGCCATCAATGCACAAGCTGTGATTTACAGTGTGACACCCTATTGCTACACTGGGTTTGCTTACCCTGAGGGTTCCCTCTCCTTTCCATATTGACTGCTGTTGACACTACCCTTCGATTTGCTGTCACAGCACATTACAAAGATAAATCCCAACGAGAAGGCAGCACAATGGGATAGCGGTCAGCACTACTGCCTCACCAGGTCACCTAGGTTCAATTCCCGTGACTCTGTGTGGCACTTTCTCCCCATGTCTGCGTGGGTTTCCTCCGGGCGCACCGGTCAGTAGCTCCAAATGCTTTCGTTATCTAAGCCATTAATTCTCAAAATATGGTTTGCAGGCCACTGGGTTCTCCAGGCGGAGTGTAGGGTGGTCTAAAATTCAAGGTTGGTGGAATTGCAGATAGCGATGAGGACTGTCAGAGGATAAAGCAGGATTTAGATTGTTTGGAAACTTGGGCGGAGAGATGGCAGATGGAGTTTAATCGGACAAATGTGAGGTAATGCATTTTGGAAGGTCTAATACAGGTAGGGAATATACAGTGAATGGTAAAACCCTCAAGAGTATTGTCAGTCAGAGAGATCTAGGTGTACAGGTCCACAGGTCACTGAATGGGGCAACACAGGTGGAGAAGGTAGTCAAGAAGGCATACGGCATGCTTGCCTTCATTGGCCAGGGCAGTGAGTATAAAATTGGCAAGTCATGTTGCAGCTGTATAGAACCTTAGTTAGGCCACACTTGGAGTATAGTGTTCAATTCTGGTTGTCACACTACCATAAAGATGTGGAGGCTTTGGAGAGGGTGCAGAAGTGATTTATCAGGATGTTGCCTGGTATGGAAGGCATTAGTTATGAGGAGAGGTTGGTTTGTTCTCGCTGGAACGAAGGAGGTTGAGGGGTAATCTGATAGAGGTCTACAAAATCATGAGGGGCATAGACAGAGTGGATAGTCAGTGACTTTTCCCCAGGGGAGAGGGGTCAATTACTAGGGGGCATAGGTTTAAAGTGCGAGAGGCAAGGTTTAGAGGAGATGTACGAGGCAAGTATTTTTACGCAGACGGTAGTGGGTGCCTGGAACACACTGCCGGAGGAGGTGCTGGAAGCAGGGACGATAGTGATGTTTAAGGGGCGTCTTGACAAATACATGAATAGGATGGTAATAGAGGGATACGGACCCTGGAAGTGTAGAAGTTTTTAGTTTAGACGGGCAGCATGATCGACGCAGGCTTGGAGGGCTGAATGGCCTGTTCCGGTGCTGTACTTTTCTTTGTTCTTTGTTCATTGAGACATAGCACCACAGCTGAACCCATACCTGAGAACAAGCTATCAATGTCCTCCTCACTACTCACATGATGTACAATCAGACTGGCTTCTATGTGTGTGTGGCATATGTCATCATGCACTTGAGCAAAAACAAGGAAGATTTATGTTACTGTTACAACATGCAATTGCAAGATTGGATTTTCTACACTGGCAGGGCTGAAAACAAATAAGAGGAGGCAGCTGAACGTGGAGCCCAACGCAAGACTAAAGCTGTCCAGTTTGGAATCAGACAACACCTCACTGGCGTCCCATTGAAAGGAGCGCCATTCTTCCCATTCATTTTGATGAGTTTATTTCCTGTGACAAGTGCACGTAGGTAGGGAAGTTACTCTGCAGGAACCTTTGCTCCGTCAGACAAGGATCTAAGCAAGCAGTTCACTGGTCAGAAGCCCCACTTACCTGGAATTTCACTGCACAATCTCTTTCCCACTCTCCTCAAGTATTCTTCCAATTCTCTTTGGAATGTTACCATTGAATCTGCTTTCGCCACCCTTCCAGTCAGTGAATTTCAACAAATTACTGTGTAAGGAAATGTTTCCTCTGTCGCCTCTGGTTATTTTGCCTGTTATTTTAAATTTACTTCAAATCTTCGATTACCAACACTTCTATGACGAAAGCAATTTCTCCTTGCTTACTCTGCCAAAACCTTACATGATTTTGAACACCTCTGCCAAATTGCCTCTTAACCTTCTTCACTTTAAGAACAACCCAGCTTTTCTAGTCTGTTCATATAACTTAACACCCTCAACCCGGGTCTTCATATAACTGGAGACCCTCAACCTGCAGCATTCTAATAAATTTCTTCTGCACTGTCTCCAAGACCTTGACATCTTTTCTAAAGTGTGATGCGCAGAATTGAACATACTGCTACAGTTGAGGCCGAACAAGTGTCCAAAGGTTCGCCATAACATCCTTGCTTTTCCAAACTCTATTCCTCTTAGTTAAGCCAACAATTCATAGAATCGTAGAATTAGAATTTACAGTGCAGAAGGAGGCCATTTGACCCATCAAGTCTGCACCGGACCTTGGAAAGAGCACCCTGCTTAAGCCCACGCCTCCACCCTATCCCCATAACCCAGTAACTCCACCTAACGTTTTGGACACCAAGGGGCAATTTATCATGGCCATTCCACCTAACCTGCACCTCTTTGGACTGTGGGAGGAAACCGAAGCAGCCAGAGGAAATCCATGCAGACACACAGACAGTCACCCAAAGCCGGAATTGAACACGGGTTCCGAGAGTTGTGAGGCAGCAGTGCTAACCACTGTGCCACCCATGTGCTTTTTTATCAGCCTTCTCATACTGTTCTATCTTTATAGATTTGAGTAGGTATGAACCAGGTCTCTTTTTAAGAATGCTAAGAGGCATCGGATCGGGAAACTTTCATATATTGTCTGTCAGGTAGCATTTGTATTTTTTAAACTGCGCTTCACATTCAGAATTTAAAAGGTTAAGAGCAACAGGATATAGTTATTCAGATTTATGCCAATTATTTAGTCTGTGCGAAGTAAACTATTTAGACTTGAATAGGACTTCCCGTATTCATGTGAAAATGTAACTTCTCAGGCCCAGATTGCTTGGAGCCTTGTAAACCTTTCAACATTTGAAACATTTACAAGGGGGCTTGACAACGAGATGGTATATTTTCCAAGTTTGGAGACAATGCAATGCATGGGGCAGTATTTTGCTCAAGAAGAAGAAAAAAGTAGAGACCCCAGTGAACTTCATAAATATTGAAAAAATGTTGAAAGGTATTATTAGCACTCAGGCATTTGATTATAAAAAGACGTCGCAAAGCCATAACAGAAGAGGCAGTATTTAATTACTGAAGTACTTACAAAGATCCAGACTGACCGAATTACTGGAAGAGGTTTTATTTTGAATAATATCGATAAAGATAATTACTACTTTTAAAACATTACAATTATGAAGTATAATTCATAACATTTTGTGAGATAATTCTACAATTGATGATAATTCTTGGAAAAAAAATGCAGATTCTGGCTTTAAATATGGAAATATTCTTTAAAGTCTTAAAAGGAACAAATGTATAAAAAATATCCATCACACCTGCCTGATGCAATCAACTTTGAAGTCAATGAGAGAAATACAATTTCTCCTTGTAAATATAATTTGGTGTTTTCCCACTTTGTATTATTTATTATGTTTACTTTTGTTTCCTTTTATAAGCAGCGTGCCTTGGCTTAGTGTTAGCATTCCCTTCACTGAGTCAGAAGGTGATGGGTTCAAGCCTACACCGGACAACCCTGGAGAGTGGAGGCGAGAACATAAAATTGGTTTTACACACTGCTCAGTTTTCCCCAGTGACATGAGTCACAACTGAATTCCAAGAAACGCCATATAGCAAGTCAACTGTCCATACCTCTGCGCTAATTTGCACTTAAATCATCTGTCTCTCACATAGAGGTTCCAAACATGTATGGTGTGAAAATTCAAAATGAATCAGGTTTTGCTGGAGAGTATCCCATTAGATTCATTCTGACACATCTAAGCTTGAAAATATTTTGTGACCACAACGTTGCTGGAGGCGCCAGCTTTAAACAGTGCAATGAGGGCCACAGGGCCTATGGAACCTTGGTAAACAATTGGACAGACAGTGTGTCTCCTTAAGCCATGAGATTTAAGAATTGAGAAACAAACAGAGGAACGACTAAGAAGGATGGAGAACTAAAGTGGGGAAATCCATTGTCACATCAAGCAGGGAAAGAGAAAGACAGAAAGAAATGTAGGATTAAGAGAGGGAGCAATGGCCGCTGCTGTGATGAGCCAGATGGTTGCTACGATTCTATATTTCTATAAAATGGAGAAATGAGAAATTAGAAACAAAATGCAACATAAACATTTTCAAATCGCCTGAATCAATTTTCAACCTAAACTAATGAGGCTTTGCAGTTGTAATTGTTGACGTTTTAGTCAAGAGAGATTGATTGGTCATTATTAGCTCTTACCGTGTTGTTAAAAAGGATGCTTACGCTATTAATGACTAGACTTTACTTTCTAGGATGAGTTTAACGGGCGCTTAATATACAAAAGCATTAAGCTCCTGAAATGAACAGGGAGGTTGAGGTGTTTATTTTATTCATATGGCGAGGGAAGCAGTTATAGTTTGTTGTTAAAGTTAACAATACATTTTGTGGCTTCAGTTGACAGAGAGTGATGCCACCAGAATGGATTTCTTCGGGAAGGAGTTCAGTATATGGGCGATGGTCTCACATGGATAGCCACAGTCACAATTTGAGCTGTTCCTCACTTTCCACTTGTACAGGGGAAAGGGGCCACTTCTTCCCTGATTTGTGCTCAAGCGGTCGAGGGTTGTCCAGATTTTCCATGGAAGGTTGAAACTGCGTCATTACCACTTGGACTAGTTACCAGGTTGTGGTTGGTGTTGTTTGCAGTCAATCGGGAGCTGTGCCATTGAGAGGTGGGACTGCCATTGGTTTGTAGGTTGTGGCATGTGTTCTTGTAAGGAGCAGGAGATTTCCGACAACTTCTTGGGTTTATTTTTTTAAGATCCTATTTCGAATTCTCCGGCCTTTGGGAATCTCTTTTCCTGCCGGCAGCGCACCCCCATCAGCTGGTTGGAAGAGTGAATCTTGCCGCAAGTGAATGGTGCGCCACCGTGAAACACACAGCGGGGGGACTTTGGATATTGAGTGCTTTGTTACCTGTCAGCTGGTGATGTTCTTTGAGGGGGATGCCTTGAAGAGGAAGTCTTTTGAGCTAGGATGGTCTCAATGTCCTAGAAATAATCCTCATGGCTTCCTGGATGACATCTACCAGGCTTGTGTGCTGGCTCCCCAAGCCTGGTTGAGTGGCAGTACTCTGCTATTGGCTAGACCAGGGCAAGCGAAGCAGTGCATATGATATTGACTATGGAGCCCCATTTGGTATCTGCTGGTTTCCATATGAGATTGACTTTTGTCTTGACCTTGGCTCTGGTACACTGCAGCCATTGCCAGTGGGCCAATGTATGGTTCAGATATTTTGGATTGGGTTGTGAGTGAGTAGTCAGTCAGAGAGCTGGGCACGGAGTTCTTCCCTGGCCTTCAGGTTGTTCAGGTGGAAGGCTGAAATGACAGTCTTTGCATCGTTGATTAAAGGCTCCAATTTCAAGATAGCTTCCAAAGAACAAAGATCTTCAGTGAGTGTTTTCTCAGTGTCATGAAATTCTTTAGCCTGGAAAGCTAGAATGAAGTCATCAGCATTTGTGAAAAGCCTAGACTTTGCGGGAGGGAGGTCATTGGTACATATATGTTGAAGAGAGCCGGTTGTAAGGACTGATCTTGGTGGGTTGGTTGATTCGTTGGAGGGTTTTCACGTAGCAAATGATTGTACAGAATTTCAGCAGTATGCATGTCCACCACACCTTGTCATAGGCACAGGTCAAGTCAACAAAGGTGGTTCCTGTCTTCTGGCCTTTCGGGAGACCAGCGTGAACATGTTGAGGTCAATGCCAGGACCTGTTCGGAGCAGTTGTGATCTGTGTGAAAATCTGCCTGTTTGGCTGAGCAACGTGGCTTCCGAGGTGGGACACACACTATTTTGAGGGAGGCATACATGTTATTGAGAACAGTGTGATGGGGTGGTAGTTGTGTGCGTCGTTGTGACATGGCAGTGCCCATTACCTTGGATTCGCACCAGATGTTGGGAACGATGCCTGTACTGGGAATATTAGTAACCAGCTTTGCTCGCAACTTCCTTCCCTGTGATTCAATTTTCTTTGTGAGGGTGACAGCAAACTTAACGTGATCTTCCTGTTCGAGTACGTCTTCCAAAATGAGAGCTTGCAAACTAATGCTGTCAGGAAGTTAAAGGAATGCCATGCCACCTGGCTCCCAGTCCAAGCAGTAAAAAAACATTGGAAAATGGATTCTTTCAGGAACAGCAAAGCCAAGAAATAGGGCCAGTAGCAAGAATATAGCAGCTCAATGATGAAGGCCTATCCTTGACAAAATGTGAGCTACTCCCAAAAGAACTGAAGGAGGTGGATAAAGTTACCCTACAACAGACCTGCCTTGAGGGCCACTCCAGCCGTTGAACTCACATTCCCGGTACCAACCCATTGCAAGCAGGGAGAACAATGCATCCGGCCTAGCCGTCTACATCTAGGATAGCATCACCAAAAATACAGAAGACGTAAAAATCTGGAAACGCCTCCTCCATTCCCATCAACACAGGTCAACTGACCACCAGGTATGTCTGTAAGCCGCTACATGACCAGTGAATTCATACTGTAACACAGCAATTTACATTGGCGCATGGTATATTCTTGGAGATCAAATAACCAACATCACATCAGGGGTACCTCATCAACAACGCCACAGGAGATTATCACACTGGGCCTCTGTACATGACCTAAAATGTGTACGATGCAAAGCAGCTCAGCACACTCCATTCTGCCAGATGGACGAAGGACTACTCATCTGATCGTTGACAACATTCGCCTACTATTGATGAGCTCCTGAAATGTGCTGCCTATCATCCCACCACTTCCAGTGTCGCACAAACCTCACCCACATGGATTTCAAACTATCTGGCTGTGCACCTCTTCATTATCAAACTTGCAGAAAATATCCAAGAGCATCTCCATGTTGAGTCTCTCTAACTTTCTGCCTCAGCAGCATCCACCTCCTTCAGTGGGGCTGCCAGCTGTCCTGTGCTGCGGGTGCACTGATTCAACCTCCGATTGCTGGAGCCCAACTCCAGTCTCAAGTGGATGAGCCTGCTGGAGGTGGCTTGTCGATTGACCACCCTTGCAAAGATTGCATCTGCAGTCATTTCCAGGGTCCCACCCAGAATTCAACCCAACATCGGGATTGTGACTCACCCAGGAAAATTCAACCCATAGAAAGCTTTTCCAAACAGCTGACATTTGCTACTCATAACCTGGAACATGCTATATGCTGATAATGGGTGCCAGAAGTGTTTGCTCCTTTAACACTGATTTATTTCACATTTCTGAATAGAAAGAACTATACAACACATCGTTTCACTTGTAGTTTGATGTATAATATGGCAGGTAATACATTACTCTGGATATTGATATGTATGGTTCTTCTAATGTTGTCACTTTTTCATAGCTTCTACGCTGGCACCATCATTGCTGAGTACTTATTCAATACTGGGTTAGCCATTGCCATTATTTGCAAGTTTGCTTCTATGTAGCATTTTCACAATGTTCAGCTTCCAAGGGCATATTTCTGAATGTGCGTTAATGTGAGAGCTTTGCCCGAAGGTTGGGTACACTGGGACACTAGTAATGTGCTACCCACACACTTCTATTTACAATGGTTATAAATCATCAGCAACATATGCTTGCAATTTCTTTGATAAACACAGTCCCGGTGATGCTCCCCACCAACGCACATTCGTGTAAACTCCAAATCTATCAGGGCCAAATTTAACTTCTGAACAATCGATCGGCAACGATTGGCAGGTGCCAGCAGCCATCCTCATTTCTGTTTGGCGGCCACCAGAATGGCGAGTTAGTTGGGGAGGATGGTGGGCAGTGGGTACGATCATCAAAAATCTTCGGTTCCATTGCCTAGGGTTATTGCTCACCAGTTCTGGCCAAAAATAGCAATCTGGTCTTGATTTATGGACAAGGAGTCCAATTTTCAGATTCAATCACCTGAAGTAGCTGAAGTAGTCTTTAAACATCAAGCAGTAGGCTCCTTTCCATTTGATGCTGGACGATTTATTGGTGTTTGCAGGATGAGGCTCCCAATGTTATATTCAGGCCATTACCGTTCCATTAATGCTAGGTGGATTCAGTGAAAATAAACTCTGTTGTGCACAGTCTTTTAAATAATATAACAACATATGCAGCATTGCTATCTTCTGGGTGATGTCACACCGTTCGATATTTGTGGACTAATGTCATAACATAGTTGTAAGAAATTCCTTTTAGCGTCAACCCATCGGCTTTGGAAAAAGTAGCACCATTGCTAAAAAGTGACCACGGAATTCCATGCAGGTGACCTTAACAAATTCGCAGCACAGAGTGTGTCCTCACCCAATTTGTATTTTATGGTATTTCCTGTTCATGGCTCCAGAGATTATCATTACACAGCCATTTGCCTCATCACACTTGTGCCACCCTTTGCTTAAAAAGTCCAAATCTAAACCCCTGGTGCTGGATTCTCCGTCCCGCCACACCACATTTCTGTTTCCCCCAGCCGGCGGTATGCTACGTTATGCCGGCCGGTCAATGGTGTTTCACATTGTGGGAAACCCCCGGGCTGTCGGCAAAACTGAGCATCCCGCGGAGCATGCCGCCAGTGGAGAATCCAGCCCCTGTTCTCTCCCACACTTTTGTAATTCCCGCAGTGTTCCACATGGTATGTAAAATGGCTTATCTTCAAAGCCCTTGTTTTACCCAAGGTGGCTTTAGAGATGGCATGAATATGCAAGCCACAGTGCACAAGAGGCAGGAGTGCACAAAGACATTTCTCCAATCAAGTCTTCTTTTCATCAAAAAGGAAAAGCACGTGGTGCCATCATTTGCAGTTACAAGTTGTCCACATCCACGGTCTATAAAGAAAGAGAAAGTCATTGTGTGAGAACAGAAAGCTGTTAATTTTAGTCTGTCTCATGACCGTCTGCCTCTGCACATGCCTTGCACACGGATATCAAGATTTTCATCCTCGAGGCAGGTAGTGGAAATCGGGAAAAGGCCCATCTCCGCCCACCCTCCTCAGGAGAAAGTGCATTTGGGGGGGTGTTTAGAAGGCCCACCTCGGTGTAGTGGGACTTTGTCTCAGTTAAAGTGAAAAAGATAAGGCCCTCTAGACCTCATCCCTCACAGGCCCACACCTTCCTTAATATTTATTCACAGTTGAGAGCCCAGAAATAATATAACCTGTTGAAATATCTGAGCCCCAGGGAAAGTATTGCTCAATCGACAGCTCTGGTTTGCTGATCTATGCTGTCAATTGTACAATGTTTATTTGTACAAGATGAAACTATTTCCGGCACTTGCAATTTCAACTATTGATATTTTAAAGTGTTTGGAGGATTGACACTTTTATTTCCCTGTAATAAAAAGGATTTTTCAAGAAAATGTAAAGTTACCTCACGGTAGCATGGTGGTTAGCATCAATGCTTCACAGCTCCAGGGTCCCAGGTTCGATTCCCGGCTGGGTCACTGTCTGTGTGGAGTCTGCACGTCCTCCCCGTGTGTGCGTGGGTTTCCTCCGGGTGCTCCGGTTTCCTCCCACAGTCCAAAGATGTGCGGGTTAGGTGGATTGGCCATGCTAAATTGCCCGTAGTGTAAGGTTAATGGGGGTTGGGTTAGGTTACGGGTATACGGGTTACGTGGGTTTAAGTAGGGTGATCATGGCTCGGCACAACATCGAGGGCCGAAGGGCCTGTTCTGTGCTGTACTGTTCTATGTTCTATCATTGAATGATTTTTAAAACAGATTTTTTACACAATCTATTGTTACTCAGGAATCATTGTGTATCGTGGATGAATGCCATATGGAAGTGACATAGCTTGGCATGTCGAGCATGAGGGCCATATGGAATAGATGGGATTGTATATCTTGACATAGTGGGAGGCTTGAGGGGGCCATCATAAACTTACCTTTCAAACAGCTGCCTTATGCAGACTGTGGTTCTTGACACCTCTAAGGTGCTGTGAACCACGACTCATTAATAACCTGGTCCAACTCCATGAAAATTGCGGTGGACTGGGTCATGCCTACACTCACAATTAATCAGGCCACGTTGGGAGTGCAGGCTAACAATTCGAACCAGCCCGTACTGTTAAAAGGCAATCTTGAAAATTAGAAACCCCCCCAGAATGGGGTCCGGGCTGCCCATCATTTGGACTCCTCCGCAGTGTCTCCCCTACTCCATAAAAATCAAGCACTCAGACGTTCTAATTTGTATGCACGCGGGGTGTTGCTGTTTGTTCTTCTGGCGTCTGCTGGCTCCTGGGTCGATGTTTCCTCTCCAGGGAATGTCATTGCCATGGTGAGCATTGTTGCTGATCCACTGTGGATCAAATGTTCCTCACCAGTTATCTTTTGTGAAGGAGCAGCTTCTCCAGTTCCACATATGTGCCTGCAGTTGCGACATTGTAGCTGGTCATTACCTTTCATCATGCATGATCGAGGTGGCAACTGGTTTACATAGTTTCCAAGTTGTCAGGTGGGTTGACCTTTGTTGTGTGCATTAAATGTTTACACTCTGACCAGTTCTCCAACTCTCAACCTTGGCACTGATTTGGTAGTTTTATCAATGGAAAATTTGGCTTTCTGTCATTTCAGGTTAATTTGGCACTCCTGTTGCGACTTCTGGATACAGAAGGCGTTAGCTTTTGGAAGAGTAGCTGGTGTGACATTAGTAGTTGGACTGAACTATTTTCCTCCACTCAAAGATAGCCTTGTGCCGCTTATGAAGGATCTGCTTGATTTTTTGATGGTCCCTTTGGTAATTTTCATCATCGCATCAGCCTTTCTATTTGACTGGAGATAGTGTGAGATGATGTGTAGTGCTGAATTTTCCAACCACATTCATGAAGAGCATAAATTCTTCACTCGTGAATTGAAGGCCATTGTCACTCATCACAATGTCAGGAATGTCATAACAACTGAAGTATCCGTTCAGGCGTTCTGTGATCTCACTGGTAGTCATCAGCTGGACCAACTTCCAGTAGACTGAATAACCTGATGGTGAAAAGGTGGTCAGTTTCGAAGAGAGTGAAGAGGATGACTAAAAACTTCATCTATGACTGTCTGGGATGTCATGACTCAGAAGTGGCCTTTCAGCTTGGTGTTTATTACAAGCACTGCACTGAGCGATGTGGGCCTTTATCCCATTGCTCATGTTTGGCCAGTAGAATACTTCAATTGCCATCCTCAGGCTGGATTCAGCTCCTTAGGGATAATGAAACTCGTTCCTCTGTGCAAAATGACATATTGGGAAATCACTTCATCAGTACATTTTTATATCAATAGATGTGCCCTTAATGGTTTTGGGCCATCCTTTCATCATTATCTCCTGTCGAACTTGGACAGTTGCATCTCGTTACGTAGTTTACTTGATCTGAGCGAGATGCTTGTCTGACAGATTCACAATGTTTCTGCTGGATTGATGACCTCCAGAGCATGCCCTGCTGTTGCTTCTCATTGAATCTGAAAGATTTTACACTGTACGAGCATCATCAACTTTCTTTGAAGGGAGTGCAGCTCTTGACAGCCAGTCGGTGATGTACATCTGCTTCCCTTGCTTGTACTTTTACTTCCAAATGATATCTCTGTAAATGAAGTAATGGCCTTTGGAGCAGATAGAAATACTTTGAGAAAGAAGCTTTGAAGTGGTTGGTGGTCAGACTCTAACATCACTTCCTCTCTCTCCCAAACAGGTACTGATTGAAATGCTCACAAGCAAATACAATAGCCAGGCCGGCTTTCTCAATCTGTGAGTAGCGTCATTCAATTTGCATGAACGCTCTGGCTGTAAATGCAACTGGTTGGCCTTGCTACATGATGGTTGCTCCAAGCGCTGTTTTGCTGGCACCGCACTTAAGAATAACTTAATCGGTCACATCATAGTATCTCAGAACTGGCATTATCATCACTAGTTGTTTGATGCGAGTGAAAGCTGCTTCTTGTGTACCCCAATACCACTGACCATTCTTTGCAGTGAGGTTATGTCGAGGTTCATATTCTGATGATAAATTGCACAAGAACTTAGCTAAAAGTAAATTACTGCTGGAATCTGAAACAAAAACAGAAAATACTGAACAATGGCAGCAGGTCTGACAGCATCTGTGGAGAGAGAAGGGAGCTAATGTTTCGAGTCTGGGTGAGTCCTTGTCCAAGTTGGAGAGAATTGGAAAAAGGTCAGATTGATACTGCTGTGGGATGGGGGAGGGGGTGGGGTGAGAGCGATGGAGCTGGATAAAGGGCCATTGATAGGTGGAAATTGACAAAGATGTCGTGGATCGAAAGATGAAGGGAAAGCAAATGGGGGTGATTGAGGCTATGAAGGGAGCTGATAGTGGCACATAAAGAGATTAGAATGTGAATGGCAGAACAACGGTGAACCATGTGTCAAAGGGCAACCAGGAACAGATGGCCCAAGTGGGATAGGGGGCAGGGAACACATTGATGAAGGAAAAACAGATCAGTGGGAAAAATGGAAATAAATTGCTTCATGTTTGGCCAATATAATACTTCATTTGCCTTCCTCAGGCTAGATTCAGCTCCTTAGGGATAATAAAACTCGTTCCTCTGTGTAAAATGTCATATTGGGCAATCACTTCATCAATACATTTTTATGTCAATAGATGTGCCCTTAATGGTTTTGGGCCACCCTTTCATCATTGTCTCCTGTCGAACTTGGACAGTTGCACTTGTTACGTAGTTTGCTTGATCTGAGCGAGATGCTTGCCTGACAGATTCACAATTGCTGCTGCAGCTCATACCTCATTAGGAACAGGGCAATGCAAAGTTCTTTCACTGTCAGTGCATGACCTATGTACTTGACTTCAGCCATCTTCAGTTGAAACTTTTTCTTGTTCAGTTTCAAGATCATCTGGCTAGCTCTCGCTCTCTCTCTCTCGCAGTTTCGCTAGATTCAGATCATGGTTTATTATGGCTTCTTCCATCATATCTCCACATTCACTGACTAGTAGATCATCCACCATCATTTCTACTCCTGGAAAATCATTTACTATTTCATGCTGTTGGAGTTGATATTCTTCTGGATCCAGATACCTTTTAAAATAATTTAGGGTCTCTGCCACCACCACCAAATCGAGCAGCGAATTCCAGACTCCCACAACCCTCTGCTACATGGAAGGTTACCGTACTGTCATGTGGGAGTACCTTTAAGAAATGGGTGTTTATAAATGGGTATGTATATAAATATCTGTAGTGAGAGTATCTTTAAGTAATGGGTGTTAACTACTGCAGTGATGTCAGAGAGTGGGTGAGCTGGGCTGTCAGCTTTTTATTTTTGTTTTTGAGCAGGCTGCAGGGTGTGTTTTAGTTTTGTTTCAGTGTTGGAGCTGAAGCCAGACCAAGCAGGTGTACTGCTGTTCTCTCTGCCATCAAAAGACTATCTCTTGATCATTTGGTGAATTCAGAATTATAAATGTTTTCAGACTTTAACCTGATGTGCTTCTGATTCAGATTTTGTTTTTCAGTCATATGGATATTAAAAAGGAAAGATTAAAGGTTACTTAGTGTTGTAGTCTTTAGGGGTTGTATTTGAATTAATGGTTGCTAAGATGTTCACTGTATGTTTTAAAAAGGTTAACTTGAGTTCATAGAATAAACATTGTTTTGCTTTAAAAATTACTTTACCATTTCTGCTGTACCACACCTGTAGACTGGGCCGTGTGCTCCCCATACCACAATCTAGTAAAAGTTGTGGGTCAGGTGAATTCCATGATACACTTTGGGGTTCTCTAAACCCTGGCCCATAACAGTACCAAATTTTTGACTTGCTTAGGTAGATATGGGTGGATTCTGCTTGGTGTCTATTATCAAGAACTGCAAATCCTCTTTCTTCCCATTTCATTGGGCTCTCAGCTCAGTCTTTCCTCTTGGGGTGAGCATTGTTACATCGTACAGCCTCAACTTCACACAGGCCTGCAAAGCTCATGATATTGCATGACCATTCCATCTCACGGGCCCACAGACTTTCTGGGATGGTGGGAATGGGGGTGGGGTGGGTGGGGGGGCGTGGTCATGGAGGTGGTGAGTGGTGATGGGTCACCCAACGGGTAGGCCCTACCACATGGCGCCTCCACATCTCTGGCCCCATCCCTGCCGCCTCCGAGGGCAGCCCCAGGGGGAACTTCGGACTGCCCTGGGGGCACTGCCCAGTGCCTTCCTCAACACCCCCACCCCATACATCCAGACTCCCACCCCCACCTTCCCGCCCCGCCTGGCACACACCCTCTCCACCCAGCCCAGCCTGTCACTCACACCCTTCAGATAGACGACTGTAGCACTTCTGAATGTGGGTGAACAGGTATTTATTTGCGTCAGTGCTTTGTATAATAACTGTGCCATGGCACCTAATGCTATCCTATCTGCGGCACCCGTGCCAACTTAATTGGCGTCTACCTTTCTAATCTTGCGTGTCCAAATGTTACGTCCCAGTTGGTACATCAGATGTGCAGCGTCATGCTGCATATCCCGCTTTGTGACCTGGGTCTGCTTTGGTGGCCGTCCTCTGGAGCGATTGGGCAGGAATGCGGCCGGCCGACCTTCGGATGTCACAGATGGTGGAGTGCCACCCTGATCTGCCCGCTATCCATCGGATGCGCCAGTGTCAGGTCAGAGGGTTTCCAGAGGCGCTGTGGTATACAGCACCGCCTCCAGTGGGATTCACCAGCAAAGGCTCCATCACCTCCCCCTCCCTCGGGGTGCCTGATGGCCCCCGGGCTACGCCTTGGGACGGGGGTGCGGCTGGAGAGAGCTCCAGGAACTCCGCCGTTACCTGGCGCTGCCAGTCCTGGAGGCCATCTCTCATCTCAACCATGGTTTTGATGCTCGCGGCCATGGAGCACAGGGACTGGGCCAGGTCCCTCTGGAACTGGCTCAGGTCAGCCACTGCATGAGCAATGCTCTCGCTGCACGCAGCCATGGCCCACTGTGACTACGCCACGTTTTGGAGGCCGCAGCAATGTCCATGTGCCCCTGGTACATGGCTACCTGTGTCGGGGCTGCCCTGTCCTGCACACTAGCCACCGCCCGCACACTATGCCCCAGGCCTTGGACATCCTGACCCATTGACGTGACCTTTGCATTAAAGGCTTCCACTGTGGACGCCAGCTGTTCAGTGTTGGTTTGGACAGCACGCATTGTCAGCATTGCCTCCTGCCGTGCAGGTTGTTGAACTCTTCCTCTCCTTTGGTCCCTGGCTCTGCATCTGCATCTCCAGTATTGATGGGACCACCCTTTCTAAAAGCCCAAGACCCATCCGGATGGCAGCTCGTCCCTGGGGTCGGGCTGCCCCCAAATCGTCCACCCCCTCAGGGGTTCCTATCTCCACCTGAGTACGGCGGCATGTGTGAAGTGTGCACCAGATAATGCCCAGGAGCCTCTGGATTATCACGACACACCGAGGTGAGAGTCTTTGGGATGGTGAAGGGTTTCGGTAACAGCAATGACGAAAAGTCTGGGTCGCCCCTGGACTGCTCCGGGGTGTTGCGGCATTGCGGCTGGGTGGAGGGACACCAGACAGCCCTGCCTCGTTGCAAGGTGATCCTGCAAGATACAAGACAAGACCCACGGTGAGATCAAGCGGAGGTGTGGTGTTTGGGGGGGGGCGCGGGGGGAGAGGTGACTCGCGGGCCATAAGGAAATCGCAATTCATTAGGGTCTCGCTTGGATGTCCCATGCTGACCTACGCCTGGGCGACTGCCCGCTCTCTCACATCACCGACCAAGCCCATCACCCTCTGCTCCGCGATGGTGAGGACTTGCAGATCTGTGCTAACCACTATGCTACCGTGCTTGCCCTCTGAGAGGGGAGGGACTTGTGGGGAGTGTGGGATGAGGGTGATGCCAGGGCACGTAGGTGGTTGCCCGACTTGGCTGGCCTGGGGGGTTGCCCATCCTCACGGGGCACTGCCTACTAGTCAGCCTGCTGGGGCCCAATGGGGGAGGGCTGGTGTGGGGTGGGGATGTGTGGGACGAGGGTGATATCAGGGGCATGGAGCTGGTGACTCACCATGGCTGCCCAGAGGAGGTCGTGCAGCCTCTTTCGGCACTGCTGGCAGGTCCTCTCAGTGGGACCCACAGGTCTCACTGACTCTGCCACCTCTGGTTGACCTGGACGGGTGGAAATCTCCTTCCCACCCTGGGAACAGCCTGCCATGCCTCTCCCCCACGGCGTCCAACATGGTGTCCAGCACTGAGTCCATGAAGCTCGGTGCTGCTCATGGAGCCATCTTCTTGGTTGGAATGAGGTGAGTGTGGGGGGCGGAGTGCTGATATGCATCTCCAGTTTGTCAAGCTCTCCGGTGCCAATCCTGACCCCAGCAAATCCCATGCCTGCATGAGCTGGAATTGCACTAGTTTCACGTGGCGAGAGTGCTGACCAATTAGCATGTCCTGGATGGCTCTGGGGAACATTCCAGATTCAGTCCCAGCGTCAACACTTAGTCTCTCATGCGGAGAGTTCTCCCGCAGGAGCTGAATTGCACCTGATTTGCACTCACGCTGGGCGCTCACTGGGCTAAATCGCTGGCTTTGAAAGCAGACCAAGCAGGCCAGCAGCACGGTTCGATTCCCGTACCAGCCTCCCCGGACAGGCGCCGGAATGTGGCGACTATGGGGCTTTTCACAGTAACTTCATTGAAATTGAAGCCTACTCGTGAAAATGAAAATCGCTTATTGTCACGAGTAGGCTTCAATGAAGTTACTGTGAAAAGCCCCTAGTCGCCACATTCCGGTGCCTGTCCGGGGAGGCTGGTACGGGAATCCATTACCATGTAAATTTGTGCATGGCGAGGATTGCAAGGGATTCCCAAGGGAATACCACCATCGGGCCCCAATTTTGAGCGGTTAGTTCGATGGCAAGACCCCGAGGCTGGCCACTGCCCCTGCATCGCAATTCGGCCCTCACACCTGGATTTACTGGCACTCCCCCTATATTCCACAGAGACCTCCTAAATTAAGAGACCCACCCCCCCACAGAAACCCTCTAAATAAGGGGGCCACCACAGAGACCCCCTAAATAAATAAACCCCTCACAAGAGACCCGTTAATTGAAGAGACCCCCCTCCCAGTGACCCCCTAAATAAAGAGACCCCTACAGAGACCCCCTGAAGAAGGAGACCCCATAGAGCTCCCATGAATAAAGAGGCCCCCCCCCCCCCCCACAGACCCCCAGGAAAAAGGTCCCTGTCTGGAAACCCTCCAGAAGAGAGACCCTGTCTGGAGACTAGAGAGAAGCTCAAACAAAGGCAGTGAAAAAAAAATCACTGCTTTAGCACTCACCTGGGTATACACCTGCTGGCTCAGACACAGGAAGCAGCACCTGTTAATCCCTGGAAAGAGAAAAACAGTCAGCTGCGTTTAAACCCCCTCAGATGTTTGATGTGAAAGCTGTTCATTCATTCCTCTTTGATATTGATTTTACTGGGCTGTGATTGACAGCTTCCACACATCCCAGCTGTCAGCATTGTCCCATTCATCTTCCTTCACGATTGAGTAACTCTGAAGTGGTCTAACCACAATATTTACAAACATCAAGGTTTGATTGACAGCTCCTGGACCACTTCAAAAAGAATTAAGTGCTATCCAATCACCTCCCTTCACAGTTGACCGATTTTCAAATAGTTAACAAGAAACTGACAGCACGTAACTCTGACAGGGGTCTTTTTTCTGGGGGGTGCTCTCCTTAGTTAGTCTTTTCTGTGGGGGTCTCTTTATTTAGGGGGTCTCTGGTCAGGGGCGGTGTGGGGAGTCTGGTGGGTTGGGGCGGGCAGGTCGTGCATTGTAGGGGGAGGAGGGGTGGCCCGTGGATAGATTTTGAGGGCAACTTTCTTTAAGAGTTACCCCCTTGACCCACCGCGAATTTCACCACGTCAGGGCCATGCTTGTCAGGGCCAGTGGTAATTCTTGCCCGCGTGATTGCAGGTCCAGAGGACCAGAGAATCACGCGGGCCTGGAAAATATGGTGCCCAGTCTGTTAAGTGGATACAAATGGGTCATTCAAAACCTCGATGCCAGCGGCAGGCCGAGCATCAGAAACGGGGGCCCACCCCGTTTCCTTCACAACGCTAGATTTCTGCCTCATTGGTAACTCCACTACCGGCGATGCGAGGCTGAGAATTCAGCCCTTTATCTCTGTGCCTTTCTGAATGGCAATGGTATTACAGCAGACAAATTATACAATAAGGCCTTTTGTTACCTTCTGTTAATGTATGAATTGTGGAAAGTGAAATTCTGAACAAGGCAATCAAATTAATTTTCATATTAACTGCTGATCGTGTACATCAATCACCTGACAATACTAAACATTATCCTTTTGTTGGCAAATGGAACAAAGAAAGAGCTAATAGTTTCCATCCTTTGTTCTCAGGTGGTGTATGTAACAGCAACGTTCCCCTACCTGATGCTGCTGGTTTTATTGATTCGAGGAGTGACTCTTCCCGGAGCTGGAGAGGGAATAAGGTTTTATCTTTACCCGGATATCTCCCGCTTGTCGGACCCTCAGGTAGGAACATTAAGTACAAATATTATATCTCGATTCTCATTTTCAGTTGACGCATGAATGGAGTGGAAAGCAGGGCCCACACTATCGACGTCCAGAGACGTGGCTGCTATAATGTTCATGATAACAAACCATTTTCAAACAATCACTGATTTGTTCTGGTAAATTGTTGGATTGAGTGTCGGAGTCTGTAGCTGAAATATCGAAGAGGCATTTGCACAATTCAAAATAATTTCAATAATTTGGAGGAATAAGGTGGTCTTATCATGCAGCCGCTAGTGGCTCTATCTCTAGGTCAGAAGTTCCGGGTAAGAGTCCCAACCCAGGACATGATGGCCGAGGAAGGTGCATTCGTAAAGCGGTCAAACAGGTTGACCTGCAAATCCTTCGGACACATGTCAATGGCAGCTAGTAAGAGTGGGAGAGATGTATACAATTGGAAGAAGGTTGGAGCCTTAGCCTTCACTATCCATAGCTCCAGACTACCACAGAGCATGTAAAAGTGCAGGTTGCCTCAGCAACAGGGATTCCCTGAGTGTTCAGTAACACCGTCGTCTCTGCTTCTAATCCTATAAGATTATTTTCATGATCAGCTACAGGCAAGTGCATATATATTGTTCACCAACGTGCATTTGATGTCATTAGAAAGGAAGAATTTTCTGTCGCAGGTTTTATTTGGTAATTTTGACAGTGATAGGAATTCTCCTGTGGTATTTCAAAGTGTAAACATTTTGTTGTGTCAGTAGTTTTAATTGAGAATCAAAAGAATCAATGAGACATTGACAGCGGAGTCTCTAACGTTATATAAGGTGTAGCTCGGAGGAAGACAAAGTAAAATTCAGTGAACAAGAGTTGAACCAATGGGCCTAAGTTGGCATTGTTCTTGATGCCAAGGTGTCTTTGGAATGAGGTTTCCTGTGAATCTGGTGGGATTTTTGGAGCAGATAGGGAAGGTATTCCTGCCTAGCGAGAGCTGCCAGCCTCTAATTGCGCTCAGCAGCATCACTTCGCAGACCGTGGAAGCTGCGAGGGGAACACCCCTCGGAGTCCCAGGATCATGGAGGAGCACCCAGGCTACAGGTAAGTAATGAGGAGGTGGACGGGTACTGCTTTCATGGGTGGGGGGACACGGAGAGACGGAGGTAGGTTTAGAAGGATGGCTCTCAGCAGGCCTCACCCTTCCTGATGTCTAGCCCGTGGATCAGACTGAGTGCCTTTGATGGAGGGATCCTCCTCCCACTAACCCCCACCAAGGTGACAAATGTCAAGGCACAGGTTCATCTGTCATGCATGGTTAATCCCAGCAGCAGTGGGATGAAACCCTTAAGTGGTCAATGATCGGTCTCAATTAGTATCCGGGCAGGACGGTGCCTATGGGTCTTCCCGTCCAGAACTTAATTCTGGTGGAGGCAAAAAGGCCGTGGAGTTTTGGAATGTCATCATCCCGTCCAAGTACTTGCCCTTCCCACCTCCAAAGCCACCACCAGTGAGAAGAGGAGAATCTGCCCAGTGTCTTTCACCCTGAGCGACGCATTACTTCTCTTACAACAGACAGGTAATTCTGTCTGCTATTAATTTGCAAGCTACAACTATACGCGCTTGAATTTTAGAATTGCTAATTGCTTCAAAAAAATGAGCTGGCTATTGTATTCCATAGAGCAGCAATCTACAGGATGTTGATTAAACAGAATCCAGATGTGAAAACGTCAAAAATAAATAAAGGAACTGTTCAGATGTTGAAAACAGCTCAAGGGGGGTGGGCCCCACAAGCTGACCTGATATAATTGTTGTAGATGCAGAGAAACAAAACAACTTTAAAGATTAAAAGATCAAGGGTCTCTTGCTTCACAACAACCACCAACTCGAGTTCAGAACAGAAATTTGCTGCACCTGAGTGCAGTGGTAACTGGAAACACGGATGCTATTGAAACCTAAAATATTCAATCAGTTTTTAATAGCTTTATGGTTGAACATAAGAAAAGCAAAAAAAACTGAGTGTATAGACAATATTGGATTAAATTTAACATCTCGAGATTGGCATGTTATCTACATCATAAAAACAAATGCAGAAGCAGCTAATGAAGGTATTTGCAATTTTTGTGGACTATTGTCCAATTGTCCAATTAAAATCAGTGTATGTCAGACACAATAGGTAAGGCACATTTTAAAGGAAATAAAAATTATCTCCACAAACTAACAAAAGAAGCTACAGTTCAGAGAAAAATGCAAATTTGGATGTATTTGTTGGGTGAAAACTGCTCAAAATGCTGATTGTCAATGAGGAAAATCGAGTCTATTCACTATTGCTATTTAGCTAAATATGACTACCATGTTTCTCTCAAAATGGTGGCACTGAGATAAATGACCAGTTAATTTGCTTTTGGTGGGATTTGAGGGAACAATTTTGGACAATGCACCAGAGAACTCACTGCTCTTTTCCAAAATTGTGATATGAATTTTTGACATTGATTGAAACAGAGCAAATAAACAGTTCACGTGAAGGATGTCACCCTCCAACAATGCAACAGACCCTGGAACACTCCCTCAATGAAGTGACAGCCACGGTTGTGGGGCCAGTTCAGACTGTGGGATAATCAGCATTAATGCGGCAGGAATGACCTGCTATCACTGCTTTATTAATCCCAAAAGATTGACCAGCCACAACTTCTCCAGATACCTATCGCTTGCTGTCTGGCACTTTTTTGAAACAAACAGTAAGCCTCTTTCCCATGAATTCTGGGATGCTCGTCAGGTACTTATTATATACTTGAGGTTTTTAAAAAGTGTTGGCTGTTTGGAGAGGATGCCCTGAGCTGATGTGAGTTTCCCTGAGAACCAGGTAAGATAAAATTAAAGAAATAAGTCATGCTCATGAACTGGAAGCTGACATCTATTGTCATGGGGCTATTTACTAAGTTTAGACAACTTTATGAGTCACTGATCTGCTTTCTGTATTGTGAGGAGATTTTTGATGAAGTGGAGATTTTCCTGACTGCCACTGCAAATTACTTTCAGGCCGTTTACATCACTGTTCTATTGGGACCACTCAGCATGCATTAGATAGTCGTTCCTGGCCTTCAGTACACAAATATATCTGTGTTTTTCAAGCTTTTTTCCCTGGGACACACTTTTATCAACCAGCCGACCTTTGGGACCCACACTGGCCGACCTTTGCGACTCACGGCTGCCAATCTTCTGAACGCACCATTTTTGCTCACCTTTAATGTGACAGGTGAGCCTGCTTGGTCCGCATCATCTCATTTGCTTTGTCATTCAATGTCACTTCCCTCCGAAGGATGTCGGCTAATGATTTAAGTTCTCGCGGCAATCTTTGAAAAAAATCAAGAGGTTTGTCCTCGAATTCGCCATGCTTAGTTTTCAACTGTCTTTGAAGTTTTAGGGTTTTAAACTCTCATTTGCTAGTACTTCCCTGGGGCTTTGCATCCTTATTTGCAATAGCACAAGTAACAAAGCCATACCTCAAGAAATCATCTTTATATTGCTTGGTTCCCGATTTCAATTTTTTCTTTATTTAAAATGATCAATCTTCAGTTCGCAATCCTGTTGCCTTGCTTGCTCACAGCTAGAAAATGGAGGAATCTCTCCTCCTGATTTCGAGCCAATAGCACTGACTTATAGGGCGCAGTGTACGTTCCGAGCACATGATCTGTTTTCTGCTGTGCTTCTGGCCAGAAGGCTGTATCATTCCATTTAAAAACCGATCGCAGTGCATATTCTCAATTTAAAAGCTGGTTGCGGCCATTGGGCACTTCTCCCACGATCGGGAATGCCATGACCGATCACTTCGCAACCCTCCCGACACTTACCCGTGACTCGCAGTTTGAAAAATCCTGCAATAGATGGTGTCTTCGGGCAGTTAGTGTGCAATAGACAGTCCCTCCTTGCATGCAGTATGCAATAGACAGTCCCACATGCGGCCCGCAAAAGGTTTTTATGCGGCCCACCAAGATCAAGTCATAAAAAAAAAAATTTGTTTAAAAAATTTTTTTTTTTTTTAAATATTTTTTTTTAAATAAGGTTAATTGGGGGGGGGGCTGTTGGGTTACTGGTATAGGGTGGATACGTTGACTTGAGTAGGGTGATCATTGCTCGGCACCACATCGAGGGCCGAAGGGCCTGTTCTGTGCTGTACTGTTCTATGTTCTATATGAGGCGCCCAGAATCATAACCGGGTGAAGCGCCATTTTTGAAAAGTAGAGAAAAAGAGGGCTAAAGGCAGGATGCCGCCGGGGGAAGCGCTGAGGTATATGCCGCACGCTAATTGGTTACAACCGGGACTATTAATTAATATACTATGCGGCCCTTTAAAATTGTGAATTTCTGAATGTGGCCCTTGCACGGAAAAGTTTGCCCACCCCTGCAATAGACAGTCCCCCCATCTCTCAGTATGTAAGAGACAGTCCCTCCTGGCCCTCGATATGTAATAGACAATCCCTCCTGGCTTTCAGTATGTGATGGACAGTCCCTCCTGGCTCTCAGTATGTAATAGACAATCCCTCCTGACCCTCAGTATGTAATAGACAGTCCCTCCTGGCCCTCGATATGCAATAGACAGTCTCTCCTGGTTCTTAGTATGTAACAGACAATCCCTCCTGGCTCTCAGTATGTAATAGACAATCCCTCCTGGCTCTCAGTATGTAATAGACAGTCCGTCCGTGCTCTCAGTATGTAATAGACGGTCCCTCCTGGCTCTCTGTATGTAATAGACAATCCCTCCTGGTTCTCAGTATGTAATAGACAGTCCCTCCTGCCCCTCGATATGCAATAGACAGTCCCTCCTGGCTCTCAGTATGTAATAGACGGTCCCTCCTGGCTCTCTGTATGTAATAGACAATCCCTCCTGGTTCTCAGTATGTAATAGACAGTCCCTTCTGCCCCTCGATATGCAATAGACAGTCTCTCCTGGCTCTCAGTATGTAATAGACAATCCCTCCTGGCTCTCAGTATGTAATAGACAGTCCCTCCTGGCTCTCAGTAGGCAATAGACAGTCCCTCCTGGCTCTCCGTATGTAATAGACAGCCCCTCCTGGCTCTCAGTATGTAATAGACAGTCCCTACTGGCCCTCGATATGCAATAGACAGTCACACCTGGCTCTCAGTATGCAATAGACTGTCCCTCCTGGCTCTCAGTATGTAATAGACAGTCCCTCCTGGCTCTCGGTATGTGATAGATACACCCTCCTGGCTCTCAGTATGTAATAGACAGCCCCTCCTGGCTCTCAGTATGTAATAGACAGCCCCTCCTGGCTCTCAGTATGTAATAGACAGTCCCTCCTGGCTCTCAGTATGTAATAGACAATCCCTCCTGGCTCTCAGCATGTAATAGACAGTCCCTCCTGACTCTCAGTATGTAATAGACAATCCCTCCTGGCTCTCAGTATGTAATAGACAATCCCTCCTGGCTCTCGGTATGTAATAGACAGTCCCTCCTGGCTCTCAGTATGTAATAGACAGTCCCTCCTGGCTCTCGGTATGTGATAGACAGCCCCTCCTGGCTCTCAGTATGTAAGAGACAGTCCCTCCTGGCTCTCAGTATGTAATAGACAGTCCCTCCTGGCTCTCAGTATGTAATAGACAGTCCCTCCTGGCTCTCAGTATGTAATAGACAATCCCTCCTGGCTCTCAGTATGTAATAGACAGTCCCTCCTGGCTCTCAGTATGTAATAGACAGTCCCTCCTGGCTCTCAGTATGTAATAGACAGTCCCTCCTGGCTCTCAGTATGTAATAGACAGTCCCTCCTGGCTCTCAGTATGTAATAGACAATCCCTCCTGGCTCTCAGTATGTAATAGACAGTCCCTCCTGGCCCTCGATATGCAATAGACAGTCTCTCCTGGTTCTTAGTATGTAACAGACAATCCCTCCTGGCTCTCAGTATGTAATAGACAGTCCCTCCTGGCTCTCAGTATGTAATAGACAGTCCCTCCTGGCTCTCAGTATGTAATAGACAGTCCCTCTTGGCTCTCGGTATGTGATAGACAGCCCCTCCTGGCTCTCAGTATGTAATAGTCAGTCCCTCCTGGCTCTCAGTATGTAATAGACAGCCCCTCCTGGCTCTCAGTATGTAATAGACAGTCCCTCTTGGCTCTCAGTATGTAATAGACAATCCCTCCTGGCTCTCAGTATGTAATAGACAGTCCCTCCTGGCTCTCAGTATGTAATAGACAATCTCTCCTGGCTCTCAGTATGTAATAGACAATCCCTCCTGGCTCTCAGTATGTAATAGACAGTCCCTCCTGGCTCTCAGTATGTAATAGACAGTCCCTCCTGGCTCTCAGTATGTAAGAGACAATCCCTCCTGGCTCTCAGTATGTAATAGACAGTCTCCCCTGGCTCTCAGTATGTAACAGACAATCCCTCCTGGCTCTCAGTATGTAATAGACAGTCTCCCCTGGCTCTCAGTATGTAATAGACAGTCCCTCCTGGCTCTCAGTATGTAATAGACAATCCCTCCTGGCTCTCAGTATGTAATAGACAATCCCTCCTGGCTTTCAGTATGTAACAGACAATCCCTCCTGGCTCTCAGTATGTAATAGACAGTCCCTCCTGACCTTCAGTATGTAATAGACAGTCCCTCCTGACCTTCAGTATGTAATAGACAGTCTCTCCTGGCTCTCAGTATGTAACACACAAACCCTCCTGGCTCTCAGTATGTAATAGACAATCCCTCCTGGCTCTCAGTATGTAATAGGCAGTCTCTCCTGGCTCTCCGTATGTAACAGACAAACCCTCCTGGCTCTCAGTATGTAACAGACAAACCCTCCTGGCTCTCAGTATGTAATAGACAATCCCTCCTTGCTCTCCGTATGTAATAGACAATCCCTCCTGGCTCTCAGTATGCAATAGACCGTCCCTTCTGGTTCTCAGTATGTAATAGACAGTCTCTCCTGGCTCTCAGTATATAACAGACAAACCCTCCTGGCTCTCAGTATGTAATAGACAGTCCCTCCTGGCTCTCAGTATGTAATAGACAGTCCCTCCTGGCTCTCAGTATGTAATAGACAGTCTCTCCTGGCTCTCAGTATGTAACAGACAGACCCTCCTGGCTCTCAGTATGTAATAGACAATCCCTCCTGGCTCTCAGTATGTAATAGACAATCCCTCCTTGCTCTCCGTATGTAATAGACAATCCCTCCTGGCTCTCAGTATGTAATAGACAGTCCCTCCTGGTTCTCAGTATGTAATAGGCAGTCTCTCCTGGCTCTCAGTATGTAATAGACAGTCTCTCCTGGCTCTCAGTATGTAATAGACAATCCCTCCTGGCTCTCAGTATGTAATAGACAGTCCCTCCTGGCTCTCAGTATGTAATAGACAGTCACTCCTGGCTCTCAGTATGTAATAGACAGTCCCTCCTGGTTCTCAGTATGTAATAGGCAGTCTCTCCTGGCTCTCAGTATGTAATATACAGTCCATCCTGGCTCTCCGTATGTAATAGACAATCCCTCCTGGCTCTCAGTATGTAATAGGCAGCCCCTCCTGGCTCTCTGTCCCTCCTGGCACTCCGTGCTGCCAGCAACACCGTTACTGGCTCAAGGGGAAATCTGGAACTCACCCAGCTGATGAAACACCAGAAGTTGCTGCACTTGGTAGATTTTTGTTAAGTATGGGGATCAAAGGAGATGGAACCTTGGTGAATTGATTTAAAGTATAGATCAACCATGATCTAGTTGAAGTGCAAAACTGGTTTGAGGGGCTGAATGGCCATTCTCCAGTTCCTATGGTCCTATGCTAGCGTCCAATATGCTAAGTTAATGCACCATCCAATTCCCCAGACTCCTGCTAATCAGACTGTTGAATCACTGGTTCCTTTCTCAATGCAATCTGATTGATCTGATTGTTCACATTTTTAAAAAGTTGCACAAATATGCATTATTTGAAATATTCTCTGTGGTTCATGAGTATTACTCACAGGCTTTTACTACTGCTTGTATGCGAGTTTCCCAAAGCTAGACAATGTTAGCACGATAGATGAATCTTTTATCTGTACTTTAGCATGCACAATAATTTCTGTGGCATTAACTCTATATGGTTCTACGGTTTTATTATGCAAAATATAAAATCCATTTATTTCACTTTTCAACATAAGATTAACCATCTGGTTTTGTTCCAAACTTTAAGTTTGCTCAGTGTTTTCATTCCTTCACGTCAGTAACTGAGATTGAAAGAAGTTGCGAAGAGCATTAGACTGTGTCAGGAATAAACTGGAATGTAATTGGAAACTGGAGAGGTATTAATTGTGAGGATTTACAAGTCTCCAATGAAATGAAATGAAATGAATGAAATGAAATTGCTTATTGTCACGAGTAGGCTTCAATGAAGTTACTGTGAAAAGCCCCTAGTCGCCACATTCCGGCGCCTGTCCGGGGAGGCTGGTACGGGAATCGAACCGTGCTGCTGGCCTGCTTGGTCTGCTTTAAAAACCAGCGATTTAGCCCAGTGAGCTAAACCACCCAATATTCCTGTTGAACATTTTCTTTGGTTTGGGGAAATACATCAGCGAACCTATTGGTTTACCTTTGTTTTAAAGAAAGTATAAGGTATGTTTAAGGCAGTTTTGTAAGGGGCAACAAAAGAGTCCACACTGAATTGTAGAGAAAAACAAAATTTATTTTATTTAACACCTTAACTATTATACATAGCTCCAGTAGTTCCCTATTGGGTCTTCTCTAGTCGGTGCCTGACTGGCTGGATCTATTTATATAAAGGCACATGAACTGTGTTAAGGGTCCCCCACCCCCTTATTGGGGGAGCTCGTACACTGTAAGCTCCCTGGGGTAGCAGATCCTCCCTCCTCTGTGAGACCAGTGCGGGTTATAACATGCTGTAAATGATCAATTTGAGTTTAGCGATGGTTTTGCTTTTCATTAACAATTTATTCTTAGTTGACTGGGAAAGCAGTAAGGGTAGATTGTTTCAGTGGTTTTATTACACTGCTTTAACTCGTTGCAACTTCTGACCTTTGCGCATGATCTGGACTTTTCTTTAAAACCATCAGTGTGTAGTTTTGAGATCATTAATGAAGGGAAGTGGGGCAGTTCAGCACACCCCCCACTTCATAAATAGATGGTCAAAGCTAGTGATTTAAGTCATCCCCCCAGACCCTGCACTGCATGTAACTAATGGTGGGTGACCTTGGTTTAATGACCCCTGTTACATCTCTCTGTTTCCACCCAGAAATGTGTGGCCTCACAGAACTGGCACTGTGAAAGCCAGTGCAGCTTGGGGCCATATTTCTGGATTATTTTCTTAGCTGCAAGTCGTTCAGACCCTGCAAACTAAATTTCTGAGATCTCTACTTTTTATACATTTCAAAGTTAGGGTTAGAAATGTTTGAAATTTTAAGTGGGCACCGAAGCAAAATCAAGAATTTGTGGGATTTTAGGGCAGCACAGTGGCCTAGTGGTTAGCACAACCGCCTCACGGCGCTGAGGTCCCAGGTTCGATCCCGGCTCTGGGTCACTGTCTGTGTGGAGTTTGCACATTCTCCCCGTGTCTGCGTGGGTTTCGCCCCCACAACCCAAAAATGTGCAGAGTAGGTGGATTGGCCACGCTAAATTGCCCCTTAATTGGAAAAACATAATTGGGTAATCTAAATTTATAAAAAACAAAAAGAATTTGTGGGATTTCTTTACCTTGGCGTTGCTGATGGGCCGTCTGACTGCACTGCACTGATACCACTCTGTCTCAGGTTGGGACAGTTGGAGAAGACGCCAACATGCATCGAGCCAGCATCTGCAAGGCACATCAATAGCTGCATCCTTTGCATAAGTTAATCGGTCTTAGGACTTGACCAGAGGCTCAAGTAAGGCAAAGGATTGAAAAATAAATTTTTTCAGTTCCCTTTGCAGCCATTCTGACTGAAAAATGAAGATTATTCCCATTGAAATTGTTCATCTTACTCTCGTAAGGGCTTGTGGGCTTCAGAAGGCCTCAAAGGGACTCACGCCAAGTATCAGCTGGTATGAGTTCTACTTAATCCGTCCAAGGGTGTAAAGGGAGGACTGGCATTGGAAAGCTAGGAACTTATTTCAACAAGCCCCCTTGATATTAGTTTTAGTGGAGGTATTCGTCAAAGATCCCCTTTCTCAATGCCCACACCACCCCACCATAACTGGAATTTATAGTGACCAGGCAGAGCCACGATCCAGCTCATATCCTGACCTACACAAATTTCGGGTGGAACTTAGAACATAGAACAGTACAGCACAGCACAGAACAGGCCCTTCGGCCCTCGATGTTGTGCCGAGCAATGATCACCCTACTTAAACCCACGTAACCCGTATACCCGTAACCCAACAATCCCCCCATTAACCTTACGCTACGGGCAATTTAGCATGGCCAATCCATCTAACCCGCACATCTTTGGACTGTGGGAGGAAACCGGAGCACCCGGAGGAAACCCACGCACACACGGGGAGGACGTGCAGACTCCACACAGACAGTGACCCAGCCGGGAATCAAACCTGGGACCCTGGAGCTGTGAAGCATTGATGCTAACCACCATGCTACCGTGAGGCCTCTCACCCATTATACCCATTAATCTCTGAGAAGCTGACCACTCCTAAAATGAGGTCAAATTATTTTTGTTATTACTGATTCTTACAGGAAATTGATACTTAATTGGTCGACCATAATCAGTCCTTCAACAGACCTGTTACAAAACTCAGCTCCAAACAGTGATGTGATAAATAAAAAATCTTGAAGAAGAAGCAAGATACTTATGGACAATGTTTCTAACCTACCAAACGTCTTGGTACATGGCTGGGATGCTGTACCTCTTACACAGTAAAACTGATCACATGAAGAAATTAATTGCTGTTGAATGGGGGTCTCTCTTATGGGAGTCTCTCTAATAAGGAGGTCTCTGGTTGGAGTCTCTCTAATAAGGGGGTCTCTGGTTGGGGTCTCTCAAATAAGGGGTCACTGGTGGGGGTCTCTCTAATTAGGGTATCTAGTGGGAGACCCTCTAGCTAGGGAGTCTCTGGTGGGGAATTGAAGGGGGTTCTGCTGAAGGTAAGGTGGGTAGGTCTTGTATTGTGAGGGGGGGGAGCCCTCTGATGGACTTTGGGGGCAACCCTTAAAGAATTACCCCCTTGGCCCACCGCAAGATCCACCACATCAGCACCACGTTTGTCAAGATCTGCACCAATTCTCGCTCATGTAATTTCCGACCCAGAGGACTGGAGAATCAAGTGGGCACGGAGAATGTGGTGCCTGGCCCATGAAGACCCCATTGCACCCTCCCCCTGGCACTGGATATGTGGGGGACCGGAGCATTGGAACGGGATCAGTGCCCATTTTTCACCCGACACCGGAATCTCCACCCGATCGCGAATCCCCCTGCCGGTGTTGTGAAGCGGAAAATCCAGCCCATTGTATAATGCGTTTGTTGCAGTCATGTTATTAAAAGAACTTCAGTTCAGGTACCCAAATTATGTGCCCGCTAAAACTGTGATTAAGTGGTTAACAGCTAGGCAGGCTGCGGTGTCACTCATGGGAGAGGCTGGGTCTGTTTTTAGTTTTGATTTCAGCCCTGCCCTGTGTCTGTTGTTTGTAGTTTTATTTTTCGAGATCTGCTCTGGGTTCTGAGGAAAGGTGTTGTGTTTCTCAGACTGTCTACGAAATCTTCTCTCACAAGGTCTTTGTGATTAAATCTGTCAGCCACCCAGTGTTAACTTTATTGATAAGTCTCATTTGATCTGTATGTGGATTTTAATTAATTGAAATTTTAGAAGTAGATTGAAAAGATCAAAGACCTTTCTTTTTTTCAGGATTGTTAATTGAAAAGCTGTTTTTACTTTGGATGTTAATAGGGTTAATCCTGTGTTAATAATAGTTTGTTTCAATGCAAAAGATCCCCAGTTGTCAGTGGAATCATTCCTGGAGTGAAGTATTCTTTCCTCACAGTTTACAAATTGAAATATTGTTGGGGTTTCTTGTCCGGTTTCCGAATATAAATTTGGGGACTGATCCAGTACAGTAACAAATGAGGCAACATTATGGGTGAACGGGGGTGTGATGCGGTTGGTAGATGACCTACCGAGGCATTGGCATCTTACCCCTTCCCCACAGAGGGATTAGGCAAACGTTGTTCAGTACTGTCCCCACAAATGGGGACCAGGCAGAACGGCATTTGGGGGATCTCCCTGGGGATCGGAGGCCCCCAGGTGATTGCTCTCTGGGCAGGGTGGCATCCTGGCATTGCTGGTGTCACCAGGACCTGGCACCCTGGCACATCCAGTTTGACACCCTGGTAGTGCTACCTGGGCGCCAACCTGGCACCCTGGCAGTGCCCCTGCCAGGCAGGCAGTGCCACCTGGGCACCTTGGCAGTGTGGATTTCCGGCAGGCCCGATGCCTATTGCAGGCCAATGCCAGCCTGGCACCTTGGCACTGCCAGCCTACCATCCTGGCAGTGCCCCTGGCAGCATGGCAGTACCAACTGGGCACCTTGGCCATGCCAGGCGTATAGTGTCAAGCCAGGTGCCAGCCTGGCATTGTGCCCGGGCCAGTGATTGGGTCCTTGCCCATGTGAGGTGGGGTGCTGGGATCCTGAGGACACCCGTTTGGAGCTTTGCGAGGTCCGAGGGTCAACTCATTTGGGAGGGTTGGGGGGATGGTCGAGAGACTGGGAAGCTATTTAAACTGGCTTCCTAATCTCCTCCCGCACTGAGTAGTTCTGGCGAGCGGAGCTCCTCAGTGCTGGAAACTGGACTAAGTGCATCCTCGGCACGACATTCCCCACTGCGGCCCCAGATTGATAGAGTGGTCATTCTCGGCACGGTGAGCACAGGGAAACAACTGGCTAAACACGCTCGACACGGAATTCTAACGCAATTCGATTAGATCGCGCCCTTCGAATCGGTACTGGCAAAAGATAGCAAATTTTATTTTTTTCATGTCATCAGAATATAGAAGATATTATTGCAACTGGTTATTGAAGCTGAGTAAGTATAGCATTTCAATGGGGATCAGAAAACACTGGTGGAATAATAGTGTGAGGTGCAGGAAAAAGCAGAGAAATGGAACTGCAATGTGGAACTACCTGCGCAAAAGGGAAAATTGTTTGAATCATAGAATCCCTACAGTGCAGAAGGAGGCCATTCAGCCCATCGAGTCGGCACTGACCCTCTGAGAGAGCACCCTCCCTAGGCCCAAATCTTCACCCTATCCCCATAACCCCAGCTAACCTAATATTTTAATTTTAATTTTTTTAAATTTTTTATTTTTTTTTATAGAGTACCCAATTCATTTTTTTTCCAGTTAAGAGTTAATTTAGCGTGGTCAATCCACCTACCCTGCACATCTTTGGGTTGTGGTGACGAAACCCACGCAAACACGGGGAGAATGTGCAAGCTCCACATGGACAGTGACCCACAGCCGGGATCGAACCTGGGACCTGGGCGCCATGAGGCAGCTGTGCGAACCACAATTTATCATGGCCAATCCACCAAACCTGCACATCTTTGGACTGCGGGAGGAAACCGGAGCACCCGGAGGAAATCCACACAGACACGGGAGAACATGCAAACTCCATAAATACAGTCAGAATTGAACCTGGGTCCCTGGAGCTGTGAGACTCTTGCTCTAACCACTGCTCCACCGTGCCACTCGAGTGACGAGCCAGAAGTAAGAATAATATCTTCAAAAAAGCTGATGTCAGCTTGGTAACACAATGGGGAACCAAGCTGAATATCAAAGGATCAGAGAAGAAGTGGAGAAAGCAAGAAAGAGAAGCAAAGAGGGAGTATTTAAAGAGACTTGCAGCTAACATAAAAGGGAATCCATATGGGGCAGTAGGGCCAATTAGGGAGCTAAAAGGGATTAATGCACAAAGGCAGAGGGAATAGCTGAGGTATTAAATGAATATTTTGCATTTGTCTTTACCAAAGAGGAAGAGGCTACCAAGGCCACAATGAAAGAGGAGGTAATTGATATGTGTGAGAAATTTAAAATTGATAAGGAGCAGGTACAGGATAGGCTGCCTGTGCTCTCTCTAAAGCACCAGGTCTGGATGAGATGCACTGAGGGAACTAAGAGTGGAAATTGCGGAGGCACTGGCCATTAAATTTTCCTTAGATTCATGGATGGTTTTAAAGACTGGAGAATTGCAAATGTTAAACCCTCGTTCAAGAAAGGGTGCAAAGATGAGACCAGCGATTACAGGCTAGTCAGTTAAAACCCGGCGGTGGGGACATTTCTAGAAACAATAATTTGGGACAAGGTTAATAGTCACACTGACAAATGTGGATTGTTTGAGAAAAACCAACACGGATTTGTTAAGGCAAGATTGTGTTTAGCTAACTTGCTGGAATTTTTTTGAAGTGGTTACTGAGGAGGTTGATAAGGTTGATGTGCTGTATACGGACTTCCAAAAGGCATTTAATACCAGACTTGCGAGCAACGTTTTAGCTCATGGAATTAAAGGGAAAGTGGTAACATCAATACAAAATTGGCTGAGAGACAGGAAACAGAGAGTAGGAAACAGTTAATAGATGTGTTTCAGGCTGGAAGAAGGTTTGTAGTAGAGTTCTTCAAAGCTCAGTGCTGGGACCTGTGCTCTTCCTGAAATAGATTAATTATGTAGGCCTTGGTATACAGGTCATTGTTTCAAAATTTGTGGATTATACAAAACTTTGGCAGCATTCTAAACTGTGAGTAGGATAGTGTTGAATTTCAGAAGGACAAGTTGGTGGAAGGGGCAGATAGGTGGCAGATGATGTTCAAAGAGGAGAAATGTGAAGTTATTTATTTAGAACATAGAACATTACAGCGCAGTACAGGCCCTTCGGCCCTCGATGTTGCGCCGACTTGTGAAACCAGTCTAAAGCCCATCTTGCGCTTTTCAAGGAGACACATCCGGAGTGAGGCACATCTAGAGTGGGAATTGCAACTTGGTAATTTTGTGCAGTGAGGTAATCAGGAAAGGTAAGTGGAAAATCTAATTCTGCTGTTTTTCTGTTAAAAGTGCAGTGTGTAGCTTAGTGTCTGATTGGTTGAAGCTGCCCCCACATCTGGAGTGAGGCACATCTAGAGTGGGAATTGCAACTTGGTAATTTGGTGCAGTGAGGTAATTCGGTGCAGAGTGAGAGAAGGTGCTTTTTCGGAGGTGCTTTTTAACCCTGGTAAGTGACTGGTAAGTAGTTTTTCTTTTCATTGTCTAATTTATTTATTTTTATTTTGAAATTGTAGTTGTATAAGTTTACCTAAGGTTTAAGACATGGCAGGCGATCCCAGACCCGTGTCATGCTCCTCGTGTTCGATGTGGGAGCTCAGGGACACGTCCACTGTCCCTGGCTCCTTCACGTGCAAGAAGTGTGTTCAGTTGCAGCTTCTGTTAGACCGCTTGACGGCTCTGGAGCTGTGGATGGACTCACTTTGGAGCATCCGCGATGCTGAGGAGGTCGTGGGTAGCACGTTTAGCGAGTTGGTCACACCGCAGGTGAAAGTTACTGAGGGAGATAGCAAATGGGTGACCAAAAGACAGAGCAAGAGTAGGAAGGCAGTGCAGGTGTCCCCTGCGGTCATCTCCCTGCAAAACAGATATACCGCTTTGGATACTGTTGGGGGAGATGGCTCACCAGGGGAAGGCAGCAGCAAGGTTCATGGCACCATGGCTGGCTCTGCTGCACAGCAGGGCAGGAAGAAAAATGGCAGGGCGATAGTGATAGGGGACTCGATTGTAAGGGGAATAGACAGGCGGTTCTGTGGACGCAATCGAGACTCCGGGATTGTATGTTGCCTCCCTGGTGCAAGGGTCAAGGATGTCTCGGAGTGGCTGCAGGACATTCTGGGGGGGGGGGAGGGTGAACAGCCAGCTGTCGTGGTGCACATAGGCACCAACGATATAGGTAAAAAACGGGATGAGGTCCTACAAGCGGAATTCAGGGAGTTAGGAGTTAAACTAAAAAGTAGGACCTCAAAGGTAGTAATCTCAGGATTGCTACCAGTGCCACGAGCTAGTCAGAGTAAGAATGTCAGGATAGATAAGATTAATGCGTGGCTCGAGAAATTGTGCAAGAGGGAGGGATTCAAATTCCTGGGGCATTGGGACCGGTTCTGGGGGAGGTGGGACCAGTACAAACCGGATGGTCTGCACCTGGGCAGGACTAGAACCGATGTACTGGGGGGGGGTGTTTTCTAGAGCTGTTGGGGAGGGTTTAAACTAATGTGGCAGGGGGGTGGGAACCAATGCAGGAAGTTGGAAGGTAGTAAAACAGGGACAGAAGCAAAAGGAAGTAAGGGGAAAAGTGCAAGGCAGAGAAGACATAGTCAAAAATCAAAAAGGGCCACATACAAGGTACAGTAACTGAGAGGAGCTTAGCTCAGAAGGCTAAATCGCTGGCTTTTAAAGCAGACCAAGCAGGCCAGCAGCACGGTTCGATTCCTGTACCAGCCTCCCCGGACAGGCGCCGGAATGTGGCGACTAGGGGCTTTTCACAGTAACTTCATTGAAGCCTACTCGTGACAATAAAGCAATTTTCAATTTTCGAATAGGCCCAGTAATACTAAAAGGAATAAAACTGGAGATGTTAAGATTCAAAACAGAGGTAAAAAAACAACATAAGTGTACTGTACCTGAATGCTCGTAGTATTCGGAATGAAGTAAATGAGTTGATGGCACAAATCATCGTGAATGACTATGATTTAGTGGCCATTACTGAAACATGGTTAAAGGATGGTCACGACTGGGAGTTAAATATCCGAGGGTATCAAACTATTCGGAAGGACAGAGTGGATGGTAAGGGAGGTGGTATTGCTCTGTTATTTAAGGATGACATCCGGGCAATAGTAAGGGATGACATCGGTGCTATGGAGGATAAGGTTGAATCCATTTGGGTGGAAATCAGGAATAGTAAGGCTAAAAGGTCACTGATAGGAGTAGTCTATTGGCCACCAAATAGTAACGTTATGGTGGGTCAGGCAATAAACAAAGAAATAACTGATGCATGTAGAAATGGTACAGCAGTTATCATGGGGGATTTTAATCTACATGACGATTGGTTTAACCAAGTCGGTCAAGGCAATCTTGAGGAGGAGTTTATAGAATGTATCCGCGATAGTTTCCTAGAACAGTATGTAATGGAACCTACGAGGGAACAAGCGTTCCTAGATCTTGTCCTGTGTAATGAGACAGGATTGATTCATGATCTCATAGTTAGGGATCCTCTCAGAAGGAGCGATCACAATATGGTGGAATTTAAAATACAGATGGAGGGTGAGAAAGTAAAATCAAATACTAGTGTTTTGTGTTTAAACAAAGGAGATTACAATGGGATGAGAGAAGAACTAGCTAAGGTAGACTGGGAGCAAAGACTTTATGGTGGAACAGTTGAGGAACAGTGGAGAACCTTCCAAGCGATTTTTCACAGTGCTCAGCAAATGTTTATACCAACAAAAAGGAAGGACGGTAGAAAGAGGGAAAATCGACCGTGGATATCTAAGGAAATAAGGGAGTGTATCAAATTGAAGGAAAAAGCATATAAAGTGGCAAAGATTGGTGGGAGACTAGAGGACTGGGAAATCTTTAGGGGGCAGCAGAAAGCTACTAAAAAAGCTATAAAGAAGAGTAAGATAGAGTATGAGAGTAAACTTGCTCAGAATATAAAAACAGACAGTAAAAGTTTTTACAAATATATAAAACAAAAAAGAGTGGCTAAGGTAAATATTGGTCCTTTAGAGGGTGAGAAGGGAGTTTTAATAATGGGAGATGAGGAAATGGCTGAGGAACTGAACAGGTTTTTTGGGTCGGTCTTCACAGTGGAAGACACAAATAAACTGCCAGCGACTGATAGAAATGAGGCTATGGCAGGTGAGGACCTTGAGAGGATTGTTATCACTAAGGAGGTAGTGATGGGCAAGCTAATGGGGCTAAAGATAGACAAGTCTCCTGGCCCTGATGGAATGCACCCCAGAGTGCTAAAAGAAATGGCTAGGGAAATTGCAGATCCACTAATGATGATTTACCAAAATTCACTAGACTCTGGGGTGGTCCCGGTGGATTGGAAATTAGCAAACATGACACCACTGTTTAAAAAAGGAGGTAGGCAGAGAGCAGGAAATTATAGGCCAGTGAGCTTAACTTTGATAGTAGGGAAGATGCTGGAATCTATCATCAAGGAAGAAATAGCGAGGCATCTGGATAGAAATTGTCCCATTGGGCAGACGCAGCATGGGTTCATAAAGGGCAGGTCATGCCTCACTAATTTAGTGGAATTTTTTGAGGACATTACCAGTGCAGTAGATAACGGGGAGCCAATGGATGTGGTATATCTGGATTTCCAGAAAGCCTTTGACAAGGTGCCACACAAAAGGTTGCTGCATAAGATAAAGATGCATGGCATTAAGGGTAAAGTAGTAGCATGGATAGAGGATTGGTTAATTAATAGAAGGCAAAGAGTGGGGATTAATGGGTGTTTCTCTGGTTGGCAATCAGTAGCTAGTGGTGTCCCTCAGGGATCCGTGCTGGGCCCACAATTATTCACAATTTACATAGATGATTTGGAGTTGGGGACCAAGGGCAATGTGTCCAAGTTTGCAGATGACACTAAGATGAGTGGTAAAGTGAAAAGTGCAGAGGATACTGGAAGTCTGCAGAGGGATTTGGATAGGTTAAGTGAATGGGCTAGGGTCTGGCAGACGGAATACAATGTTGACAAATGTGAGGTTATCCATTTTGGTAGGAATAACAGCAAACGGGATTATTATTTAAACGATAAAATATTAAAGCATGCCGCTGTGCAGAGAGACCTGGGTGTGCTAGCGCATGAGTCACAGAAACTTGGTTTACAGGTGATTAAGAAGGCAAATGGAATGTTGTCCTTCATTGCTAGAGGGATGGAGTTTAAGACTAGGGAGGTTATGTTGCAATTGTATAAGGTGTTAGTGAGGCCACACCTGGAGTATTGTATTCAGTTTTGGTCTCCTTACTTGAGAAAGGACATACTGGCGCTGGAGGGTGTGCAGAGGAGATTCACTAGGTTAATCCCAGAGCTGAAGGGGTTGGATTATGAGGAGAGGTTGAGTAGACTGGGATTGTACTCGTTGGAATTTAGAAGGATGAGGGGGGATCTTATAGAAACATTAAAAATTATGAAGGGAATAGATAGAATAGATGCGGGCAGGTTGTTTCCACTGGCGGGTGAAAGCAGAACTAGGGACATAGCCTCAAAATAAGGGGAAGTAGATTTAGGACTGAGTTTAGGAGGAACTTCTTCACCCAAAGGTTTGTGAATCTATGGAATTCCTTGCCCAGTGAAGCAGTTGAGGCTCCTTCATTACATGTTTTTAAGGTAAAGATAGATAGTTTTTTGAAGAATAAAGGGATTAAGGGTTATGGTGTTCGGGCCGGAAAGTGGAGCTAAGTCCACAAAAGATCAGCCATGATCTCATTGAATGGCGGAGCAGGCTCGAGGGGCCAGATGGCCTACTCCTGCTCCTAGTTCTTATGTTCTTATGTACACTATTCCCTTATCATCCATATGTCTATCCAATGACCATTTAAATACCCTTAGTGTTGGCGAGTCCACTACTGTTGCAGGCAGGGCATTCCACACCCATACTACTCTCTGAGTAAAGAACCTATCTCTGACATCTGTCCTATATCTATCTCCCCCCAATTTAAAGCTATGTCCCCTCGTGCTAGACATCACCATCCGAGGAAAAAGGTGGAAAAACATGGGGAGCATAAAATAAAGGATACATATGTGAAGGGGATGCAGTGGCAGAGGAACCTGGGTTTATATGTGCAGAAGTAATTGAAGGTGGTAAGGAAGGTTGTGAGCATAGCTAATAAAGCATACAGTATCCTGGGCCTTATTAATAGGAGTACAATAGAAAAGAGATTATGTTGAACTTGTGTAAAACACTTCAGCCTCAGCTGGAGTATTGCATCCAGTTCTGGGACTTGTTAAGAAACATATATTTGCCTTAGTTAAAAGTTCAGAGGTCTGGAACTCCAGTTGTTCATGAACCTTGGATTCATGAAGCTGTGCCCATGCCACCCAGGGAATGGTCGCACCAGCTTAGTCTGAGGTTTTTACCTTCCTCAGGACAAAGCCAGCCCTGTACACCTGCATCGAAGGAAAAAGAGAAAAGCATGAAGAGGCAGGTCAGCTGAGCTAGTGCAGAGTGCCATTGTAGTGAGTGTTCCAGGGAACATGAGAAGGGGGGAGGGGCAGGGAAGTAGTCCCAGGTAAGTGATGAAGATACGGGATGGAAATAGGTCTCTTTAAGTTACGAGAAAGGAGCAGCGTAATAGGCTCCAAAGTAAAGAAAGAGCTTCAGAGAGCTGACTTTAAGTGAACTGGGCACGGGAGAAGCCCTGAAGATCAGAGAAGGCAGCTGAAGGTTGGTGATTACTTGCTGCAGGCGGTTGAGGCAAAGACACTCTGTTGAGGGTGGTACGGTGGCACAGTTGCTTCACGGTGGTAGGGACCCGGGTTCGATTCCCGGCTTGGGGCACTATCTGGGTGGAATCTGCACGTTCTTCCTGTGTCTGTGTGGGTTTTCTCCAGGTGCTGCAGTTTACTCCCACAAGTCCCAAAAGACGTGCTGTTAGGTGAATTGGACATTCTGAATTCTCCCTCTGTGTATCCGAACTGGCGCCGGAGTGTGGCGACGAGGGGATTTTCACAGTAACATCATTGCAGTGTTAATGTAAGCCTACTTGTGACACCAAAAATCGAGGGAAAAAGAATCTATGAAGGTGAGATTAAAACCTTGGAAGTGGGTCATTAATGAAGTGTTTTGAGAAGGAATGACGTTTGAAGATAATTCCAAAGTGAGATGTTCAGATGTGGAAATTAGAAATTCCTGTGAGAAAGCCAAAGTTTCAGTGGGGTTGGTTGGCTCACAATGTGACAAATGTCTGGGATGTTGTTGAGGAATCCATGGAATCTGTTTTGGTCGCATCTGTCATCTATTTTGTCCTGCGAAATCCCTGACCACTCTGGGGTCCAATGCCTTTAGAGCCCCAATGTTTATTGCAGACGGGATTAGTCAGGTGCAATGGCTGAGTCACGCAAGAGCCCCAAATCGGGCTCCACACTGGGTGCCAGGCCGATCGCGGGTCAATCGATTTATTCTGCCCGGCAAGATATGGATCTTGCCCAGTGAGGGCGAGATCCAGATCTGCATATTTAAATTAGCCTAATGCCATAACAGCACCTCGAGGAGTCTCGCAGGCCATCGGAGACCCGGGTGGTCAGGGACAGGGCAGGGTGGAAACCTGGCACTCACCCTGGCACCTTAGCACTGCCAACCTGGGCACCCTGGCAGTGCCACCTGGGCACCCTGGCAGTGCCACTCACGCACCCTGGGAGTGCCATCCTGGTACAGTGTTTCAGATACCAGGTTGGAACCGCCAGGGTTTGGGCCCATGGGTGCATTGCACATTTAGAGGAGGAATGTGGGGGGCCCAGGGGACTCAACAAGATCGGGGGATGAGGAGGGGGCCAGAAAGTGGGGGAGGGGGGACGATCGGGGCTACCGATCAAAATGGCAACCCGATCTGTGAGATCAACTCGCCAGCAGGAAATCTTCCTCAGTGCGTACTCGGTGAGGCCCAAAAAATTGGCAAAGTGCCGTTGACTAATGGAGTGATTCCCGACCCCAGTTGTTGACCAGTTGTGATTCCTGCTAGTGTCACATTTCGCCAGTGGGGGCGGGGGGGGGGGGGGGGGGGGGGGGGGGGGGTTGGAGAATCGTCCCCATGATACTGTACATTTAATTTATTTCTGGTTAGGAAAGCTTTGCAATTAGTCTCAATTTTGCCTTAACCTGCCCAGTGAAAACGGGTTACATTGAGGTCACCGGAGTTGACTTGGACAGGGTTTGAATCAAGCATCTGACAGCGACCCATCCAGTTATGGCCAGGCCGGTTAGGATAAAATCAAGTTTAGAGTTTTGGGAGCAATCAGGAGGCAGAGGTGGAATACGCTGTTGTTTTTGCACCAGTACAAATGTGTAAAACAGCAACAAATGCTGACAATCCGATGCACATTTAATTAGCTATTTTGTCTGCAAATTTTAAGATCCTAATCAATTTGTACAAAATTATTTTTTGTAGATGATCCAATGGTAATGAACACTTTGTTGCTGCTGTAACTAAAATGTCCCCAAACTGAGTAAAATGCTAAAATATATAAGGATTCAAGTCACAAATTCGGACTCATTGAATATCATAGAATTTACAGTGCAGAAGGAGGCCATTCAGCCCATCGAGTCTGAACCGCCCTTGGGAAAGAGCACCCTACTTAAGCACATGCCTCCACCCTATCCTTGTAACCCATAAACCCACCTAATCGTTTGGACACTAAGGGGCAATTTTGCATGGCCAATCCACCTAACGTGCATATCTTTGGATGGTGGGAGGAAAGCGGAGCATCCAGAGGAAACCCACGCAGACACAGGGAGAAAGTGCGAACTCCACCCAGTCACCCAAGACCGGAATTGAACCTTGGAACCTGGAGCTGTGAGGCAGCAGTGCTAACCACTGTGCGACCATACCACCCACTGGGTTTAGAGTTTCATGTATGCAGCGTGCAATCAGGAAATTAAGCAGTAAGGTCTGTAGGCGCAGGTTTTTCTGTCCATCAGTGTAAATTTGTAAAGCTACCCCTATTGTAACTGGACGAAAACTATATCGAGAATGACCTGGCATCACACTTTGCACTGATTGTGAGAACCGCCATGCCTGTATAGATTGTGTGCTAGGATGCTAATGTGTGAAAATTCCTTTGGAACTGCAGCCAGGGTTGCAATCCGGGTCACACGAGCCACAATCCTGGCATGGCTAAAAGAGATATGCTAGCTGCAAGCTACTCTTGAAAGCCTGGACTGTATGATATGGGGCCCCACATAAACAGCTGCAAAATATATCGATCGCACAGAAATGCCCCTGCTGTTGCTCAGCTCTATACGTGGAAGTAGACAAGTGAACTGTGACAGAGTTCAAGTTGGTTTAAAGCAGACTGATGTATCTCCCTGTTATTGATGCTTATTTGACGTGACCACATGTACTCACCATGTTCTAAACTTTTGCAAAACCGAAAGGCATCAGAATTTGTCTTGCTGATAATTGTTTTACATTACGCCATTTTGTCATGCCTGCAGTGGGGTTTCCCAACTTTATTTGCAAAATTTGCCAGCGCAAGAAATGTAACTGTTAAGTCAGTTTATTGCTTAATTACACAAGTTTCCTCAGCTTCAATTAATTTCCGAGGAATTTTGCAACATTGCTTATGCCGAGTGGTATGAAGCGGTTTAAAGTTGTTTCACATCATCCTGCATTGGGCAGGCAATTTGTTCTGGTGTTAAACGATTGGAAACGTTTGTCTCCCTGAGTGTTTATTGAAACACACAGCTACGAATGTTTGCAGTCATTTTTGAATGAACCAGCCAGAATAAGAATGAACATATGCAAAACGTTTACAACAGTCTTCAGCCAGAAGTGCCGAGTGAATGATTTGTCCTTCTGAGGTCCCCAGTATCACAGCCAATTTGATTCACCCCACATATCAATAAATGGCTGAATGCGCTGGATACAGCAAAGGCTATGTGCGCTGATAATATTCTGACAACAGTACTGAAGACATGTTCTAGAACTAACTGTGTCTCTAGCCAAGCTGATACAGCTTCAAAGTTGGCATCCACCCGGTAATGTGGAAAATGTCCAGGTATGCCATTTCCAAAAAAAGCAGGAGAAATCCAACCCAACCAATTACCGCCCCATCATCTACTCAATCATCAGTAAGGGCAGCACGGTAGCATTGTGGATAGCATAATTGCTTCACAGCTCCAGGGTCCCAGGTTCGATTCCGGCTTGGGTCACTGTCTGTGCGGAGTCTGCACATCCTCCCGGTGTGTGCGTGGGTTTCCTCCGGGTTCTCCGGTTTCCTCCCACAATCCAAAGATGTGCAGGTTAGGTGAATTTGCCATGCTAAATTGCTCTTAGTGTTGGATGGGGTTACTGGGTTATGGGGATAGGGTGGAGGTGTTGACCTTGGGTAGGGTGCTCTTTCCAAGAGCCGGTGCAGACTCGATGGGCCGAATGGCCTCCTTCTGCACTGTAAATTCTATCTATGATAAAGTGATGGACGGGATAATCAACAGCGCTATCAAGCAGCTCCTACTCAGCAATAACCTCTCACTGATGCTCAGTTTGCGATCTGCCAGCACTACTCAGCTCCTCGTTAAAGTTTTAATTCAAACATGGATAAAAGAGCTGAACTCAAGAGGTGAGGTAAGAATGGCCGCCCTTGATATCAAGACAATATTTGACTGAGAATGGCATCAGGAAGCCCAACCAACACTGGAGTCAATGGGAATCAGGCAACACTCATGGTGAGTACGTCTGGTCACGTCAAATAAGCATCAATAACAGGAAGATACATCAGTCTGCTTTAAACCAACTTGAACTCTACGATTTGAAGTTATACCCAGCACGAAGGAAGATGGTTGTTGTTGTTGGAGGTCAATTATCTCAGTTCCAGGACACCGCTGCAGCAGTTCCTCATGGTAGTGTCCTCGGCCCAACCATCCTCAGCTGCTTCACCAACAACCATTCCACCATCAAAGGTCAGGAATGGGGATGATTGCACAATGTTCAGCACCATTCATTACTCCTTAGATACTGAAGTATTCAGGGCCTATGCAACAAGACTTGGGGTGATAGATAGCAAGTAACATTTGCATCACACAAATACCAGGTGATCCAAGAGGGGATCCAACCATAATTTTGTTACATTCAATGGCATTACCATCGTTGAATTCTCCACTATCAACATGCTTGGAAGGGGGATTACTATTGACCAGAACCTCAACTGGACCAGTCATATAAACACTGTGGCAGAGCAGGTCAGAGGCTGGGATTTCTGCGGAGAGCAACTGACTTCCTGACTCCCCAAAGCGTCTTTATCATCAACAAAGCACAAGGCAGGAATGTGGTGGAATGCTCTCCACTTTCTTGGATGCGGCAGCTCCAGCAACACTCAAGAAGCTCGTCACCATCTACGATGAAGGAGCCTGCTTGATTAGCACCCCATCCACCAGCTCCAACACGCACTTCATCCACCACCGATGAACAGTGGTGACAATGTGTAGCATCTTCAAGATGTACTGCAGGACTCGCCAAAGCTCCTTAGACAGCACCTACCAAACCCACAAGCCAGAAGGACAAGGGCAGCAGCACCTGCATGGGAATACCAGCACCTGGAAGTTCTCCTCCAAGCCACACACCATCCTGACTTAGAAATACTTTGCTGTTCCTCCACTGTCACAAGGTCAGAGTCCCGGAACTCTCTCCCTAGCAGCACTGTGGGTGTACCGACTGTAAAGATTCAAGAAGAGATTCACCACCACTTTCTCAAGGACTGTTTCGGGATGGGCAATAAATATTGACCGAGTCAACATCACCCACACGCTGTGAAAGAATAAAAAAAAAGAATTGTTCTGCAGCGTTATGCAACAGTCCTTGTACGGATGAGAAAGTGGACAGCAAGACTCTTCTGGGGGAGTTGATTGGCACCAAAGAACAAGAAAACCTATGGGAGAGTAGATTTGTGATTTTGTTCAAATAGTTATTGAATTAGTTAAAAGAGCTTTTCTTTATTAATGTGGAGGAAATGTGGTGTAATGCTGTAGGGAATTAAAGAATATTTTTTCCTGTTAAGAAACATTATTGCATAACTATTATGCAACCATTTAGATATTTTCGCATGTATTTAAACACATGATTGACCAGGCACTTCTGCAAAAAAAAAGAAATAATCAGGTGAAAAGAGATGAGACCAAAGTGGTGTGCGCGTAGTCAAGCAGCAGCTGGACCAGATCCCACACCGAGCTGGAGAACCACTGCACTGTGTAGTGAGCTTTTCCAGCAAAAAGAGGAGAACCTTTTGGTTTGCAAGAATACGTTCTCAATAAAGAATATTTCTGTTCAATAAGCGTAAATAGGTGTGTTTATGGGGATAACTGTGTCAGCAGGCGTAGGGGAAGAGGAAGTTACTTGTTTTAATGCTGGACTTAAAATGGAAGATTGAGAAATTGGGATGCAAACTTAAGCCTGCGTTGCTCATTTTTAAATAACAAATATATGCTTGAGAAGGAATATGGAGGCGGGGGTTATGTGTGGGGCCTGGGTAATACTTAAAGGGAGCACAACATGAGGGATGTTGGGCGTGATTGTCCGACTCCCTGCCAGGGCGGAGAATCCCCGGGGGGAGGCACGAATCCCACCCGGGGCCGGCTGCCCTATTCGTCAGCGCCGCTTTTCGGGTGGGGGTGGGATTCCCGCTATGGCAGTCGGGGGCCATTGGCAGCAGCAGCCCCCCCCCCGACAATTCTCTGGCCCCAATGGGTTGAGCGGCCGTACTTTTTTGGCCAGTCCCGCCGGCGTGGGTTCCTCATGTCCCACATGGCGGGACCTGGCAGGTGAGTATGCATGGACGGTCCGCGCGCGGGTGCGCGGGGGGCCCACATTAGCCTGGCCTGCGATCGGGGTCCGCTGATATGCGGGCGGGCTTGTTCCGTGGGGGCACTTCTTCCTCCCGCGCCGGACCCCTGTAGGGCTCCGCCAAATTGCCCAGGGGCCAGCGCGGAGAAGAGAAACCCCCCGCGCATGCGCAAAAGTACGTCGGCTGGTCGGCGCATGCGCGGAATCACGTTGGCCCTTCCGCGCATGCGCGAGATCACGCCGGCCGTCCTGCGCGTGCATGAACACGCGCCATCTCTTCAGCGCCGGCTGGAGCTCGGCAACCCCTCCGGTGTCCACCTAGCCCCCTAGAAAGGTGAGAAGTCCTCACCTTGGGGGGCCGTTGACGTGGAGTCGTTGGCGCCGGTTTTCCCACTGGCGTAGGGACTTAGTCCCCAGAAGGGAGAATCCCGGCCAAGGAGTTTGGGGCAGTGATAATCCATCCACCAGCTTGAAAAACACAGGCCTTGCATCCGTATATTATTCCCCATGTTCTGCTGGGTGCAGGTGAAACAATGTAATTTGCGGCAGTCATCCTAGACAGCATGAATAATAGGTCTGGTCAGAAAAGCTGAACATTGGACTAATTGCGAATGTTGTTTCTGTGAGGCAAAAGAACAATATAATTGCCGATCGTAGTTACATGACTCCGTACATCAATTCTGATTGCGAAATGCTTACAGTGGAACATTAAACATCTGGATAATAGTAATTGGGTGCAATGAGCCCAGATAGACACGGAATTTGATTTCTGCACCAGAGTTTTGCTAATCAACACGTGCGTCTCAAATTATTATTTTCCTAAAATTTCAGTTGCAGGAAGCTTATTAATATTTAACTATTGAAATAATAACAGCACTTAGAACGACATCATTGGCATTGCTTGGCTGCATCACAACAAAGAGATGAATCATTCTGTCATAATTAAAGTGCCAGGGATTAGACGTAGGTGGGATATAACATTGTTAATAATTGTTTTCGATGAATTCAGCCACTTTAATTACATTTTCACTAATTGAACTGTTTGTATCTGGCCAATTTTCTTTTATATACATTGTTGGCTGCTCCCTGGATGATGGATGTGGTCGGTCGAAGGTTCAATGCAAGTTTGCATTCATTCTATTTTCTTCAGCTGGTGCAAATGGAGGTGCTGCTGCTAGTTTCCTGGATTCAGGCGGAGGGATAAAATCAGCTTGTGATCTAGGGTGAGACTTAATGGAAAGGTTTCTAAGTATGGCAGTGAGCGGGAACTGCCACGAACTTTCCGACGCTCAGCTTGGTGAAGCTGACACCAATATAAAATGTGACTTGTTCCAAATAACGAGGCATTTGATGGTTTCACCGGCTAATTCGCTAGGACCATGTTCGGAGGTTCCCCCGCTAACAAGAAAGAGCAGCCCTTTCCTGCACAGCCAAACCCACAGAGCTCGTAGCCATGCCTCCGAGTAGGCCACAATTCGGGGATGCTGACCTGGGCAGATTATTGGATGTGGTCGAGGCCAGACAGGATGCCCTGTTCCCCCGAGCGTTGGGGAGAGTCTGCCACAGGGCAGCCAGTGCCGCCTGGGAGGAAATGGCAGCGGCCGGCAGCTCGGGGAGTGTGACCAGGAGGTCTGGCAGCCAGGGCCGTAAGAAGATCAACGACCTCTACCAGGCTGCACGGATGAGTTGGCACCAGACTCCCGATCGTTTCTCCCCCCCCCCCCCCCCCCCCATGTGTATGCGCCTGGTACCGCTCCCAGCCAGCACCCTTCCACGCCCCAGCCCACCCATGTCCAGCAGTGCCGCCTATGATGCACCCTCCTTCCCCCCCCCCATACTTCCCATTCCTTCCCCCATTCTCTCCCTCCCCCCCACCCCCATATGAGCTGTCTCCACAACCCCATCCCCCGACGAAACCCCTGACCCCCCCCCCCCCCCCCCCCCATACCCGCAGTGGAAGACGTGTGTGGTAAACGAAGCACCCTCTGCGTCCCCACAGGAGATGTTGGCCCACAACAAATGGGAGAGGGCGGCAGGATGCTGGACATCAGATTCCTAGGGGCAGCAGTAAAGCAAGGAAGTCTAAACAGGCCATGGATCACTGAGAGGGCACTGGGGTGGCTGGGTGGGGCGGGGTTAAGGGGGGGGGGTTGCTTGCGTTGCATGGAGGACACCAGTCACTCTGGCTCCGGCACCTCCTCGTCCTACACCTTGGAGGTGGCCATATGTTCCTCCACCTCCAGCACGACAGCCGACTGCTGTGCCAGGTTGTGGAGGACACAGCAGACCACTTAAAAAGTGGGTGGCCCTCCGGGGGGTTTACAGGAGCGCACCAGAGCGGTCGAGGCATCAGAACCGCATCCTGAGGAGTCCAATGCACCGCCTAATGTCAGTCCGGTTGGCCGCATGGGCCTCGTTGTATCGGATCTCCGTATCGATCACCGGCCTCTGTACTGATGTCATTAGCCAGGTCCTCAGCGGATGCCTCTTATCCCCCAAGAGCCAACCGGCCATCCTGGGGTGGGCCTGAAGAGGCTGGGAATGTCCGACTGCCCCAGGATGTTGCTGTCGTGCACACTCCCTGGGAAGTACGCTCACACATGCATGATCATCATGTGTTGGTCACACATGAGCTGGATGTTCAGGATGTGGAAACTCTTCCTGTTACTGTGGGGCACTCCCTGATGGCCCGGTGAGCACAAGGCAACATGCGTACCATCTATTAGCCCCTGGTCCTGGGACATCCCGTCAATGGCAGAGAAACCAGCTGCCCAGGCATCCTGTAGGGCCTGGTCCATATTAAAGTTTATATAGTTCGCATCCCGGTTAAACAGGACATCCGTGATCTCACGGATGCACGTGTGGGCTCTCACTTGTGAGATGCCACACAAGTTCCTGCTTGAACCCTGGAATAATCCTGAGGTGTAGAGGCTCAGGACTGCAGTGACCGTGGCAGCCACCGGGAGTGGGTATCCTCCTCCTCCATGTGCTGTCAAGTCCGCACGGACTGTCCCCTTGTTTAGGTGGAGCCTCCTACGGCACACGCTGTCTGTCATCTATTCGAAAGACCAGCGTCGCCAATACACCTTGGGCCATTGCAGGCCTCCCCCTCTGGGATCCTCCCTGGCCTGATCGGCGGCCATGTCCTCAAGGTGCGGGGCGGGACCCTGCACATGAGCCACTGCCTCAAATCTCTGTCGATGCTGCTGTTGCCGCCTCCTCCGGCGTCTGGTTGCCTGGCCTGCCAGCAGCGCTACAAGGGCAAGGGGTCCAAGATTTAGTCCATACGGTGTGTGATACCTGTAAGGAATTGGAGGATGAGAGACTGACAATCAGCGATGTCTTCCACCCCGAGACCCTCCAGTCCCGCCATTGCCACCCCCAACCCCCCCAACCGGCACGCACAGCCCACGCACCCCTGGCAGCAGCAGGACCCCTTGCTCACTGGACCCCACACCCTGAACCCCAGACACCCGCACGTAATGTTACCTGGACTGGCGCTGGTCCCCTCCCCAGTGCACACACCCGCCTCTGGTTGCAAAGATGGCTCCACTGCTGGGGCCCAGCACCTGGGTGTTCGGATGTTGGCCGTTTCATCTGTGGTGTTGCCTCTCACAGTGTCCAAGCATCACGGTCTGATGGGATACTAGGCAATAACCCTCACATGGTAAATGGCGTGTCTACCCCCAGGAATCCACTTGGAATGTGTGAAGTGCTCACTTAACTACGATTGCCAATTCCCAATCAGCAGTAGTCTTCAGCCATGCGGCCAGAGGCCTCCGCGGCAGTGGGCATTATAGGTATTCAGTGGGGCAGGCAGGCAAGTGCTGGGGTTGCCCCTGGAACAGGACCACATGATCCAGGGGCTGGCATGGCGGGCCCGAGGTAGCTAAGACACCCATCTCCCCCCCAGCCCAGGCCATGGGCGGCCACACCACCCCGCTCTACTCTCCCTGCCACCGATGGCGGCCCACCCTCACTGAGGCTGGTCCCCTGGTGCTCCCTCACCCGTCTCCGAGCACTGGGGCAGCAACTCCAGTGCCGTCGGGCTCATTGCCTGTGAGAAAAGATGGTTACCCACCTCTTCGGGTCCCCACAGCCGCCCTGCCGCCAGCTTCACATTTTTAAATGAGTCCTAATCGGCGCCCGCGTGACCATTTTCTGTGGAGGCCGTTAGATCACGGGGAGCGGTTCGATAGGGGGTCACTTCCGTTAATGGTATGGAGATTGGGCTTCAGTTGTGATTATTGGTTTCTCTCCAGGCAACAACAGGATCCTTATTTTGGCAATGGGGTGGGCCGGTTAGATCGCAAACAGGTCGGTGGCCGGCACGGTTCTTAATTTTGGCCTCTCCCGCAATTTAACAACTTCGTTGGGCTCTCACTTAAGCGCAACGTGGCCATTAAATCGCGCCCCTAATATTTGTGCAGTCAGAGTTCAACAAGAAAGGATGCACTGTTGAGTTTGGTTGTTAGAAATGAGGTGGGCCAAGTAGATAAACTGTCATTGGGGAACATTGATCATTGTATCGTAAGGTTTAGCATGATGATAGAAAACAAAAATAGGCAAATAGAGTAAAAATAATTAACTGGGGAAGAGCTAACAATGAGGCAAAAACAGAGCTGGGTCTCTTAGACTGGAATGAAAGGTTGACAGGTAAATTGGTAGCTGAACAAGGAGCTACTTTCAAAACAGAAATGGTCCGGACACAATTAAGGTACCTTCCCTTAAAAGGGAAAGGAGGGAAACCAAATCCAGAGCTCCATGGATGAAAAAAGAGACAGAAATTAAGATCAGGTAGAAAATGTGTGCTTATGACAACAGGTATCAGGTAGAAATACAGCTGAGAACCAAGAGGATTGCAGGAGGTTCAGAAGGGAGGTGAAAAAGCACACAGAGAAGTGAAGAGGGATTCTGAGAAAAGATTGACAGTCAACATAAAGGTGAATCACAAAGCCTTCTTTAGGCAAATAAACAGTAAAGTGGGGGAGGGGGTTAAAAGGAGGAGCAGGTCCGATTGGGGACCTAAAGGGGACCATGGGGCTGGTTTAGCACAGTGGGCTAAACAGCTGATTTGTAAGGCAGAACAAGGCCAGCAGCACGGGTTCAATTCCCGTACCGGCCTCCCCGAACAGGCGCTGGAATGTGGTGACTAGGGGCTTTTCACAGTAACTTCACTGAAGCCTACTTGTGACAATGAGTGATTATTATTATTATTAAAAGGGAATTTACACAAGGAGCCATAGGCATGGTTGATGGATTAAATGAATATTTTGCATCCGTTTTTACCAAGGAGGCAGGTGCTACCCAGGCCATGATGACAGTCAAGCAAGCTCTGTCCCTAGAAGGGTTCAAAATTGTGAGACTGGGTCCCACCCATTGTGGGTGGGTTGCAGATGGTGGCACCTTGCGAGATCTGGCTAGATCTCGTGAGGCATAACGGCTCTCAAGAATCCAGGGAGTGGCCTTGCCCAGAATCTACCAGCCTTGCCCCGCCCCGATTGATGCAGTGGGTAGATCGCACCCAAAGTCTCCGACACCAAAACCTAGAAGTTAATTTGCGGTGACTGTGCAATTTCATGACTGCCGCATGTTCCCACCATGTCAACTTCGGCTTGGTTTGACGAGGGTTACAGACCCTCCCTGAACGACTGGGTGTCTACCAGATTTGCCATCAATCTGCCAGAGGCTGTTGAAAGCAACCCAAGAGCTTTTAAACTGATATTTCAAGCAAATAACACTCACAATTCGTACTGAAGCACAGTCATCATTCATTGAAAATGGTGACCTGATTATATTCGCAGTGTCACGACATAAAAGATAAACCGACTCACATATGTAATGCACTTCCCAACGTCGGCGCACTGCCTGTTTTCCCACCACACTGAATGCCGACCTCAGAGAGTAGGAGCGTGCGTTGCTGCAGGGGCAACTGAACTTCCAATTGCCTGAACAATTCATACCGTCCCACTTAAGCCAGCCAAGGACGCTTTTTACATGCTGAGAGTCCCAAGACTTGAGGCAAGGGAACGTTGCTACCTGCTGCGGGGCTCGAAAAATTACATTAAGGCCTAAGAGCCTTGAAACTATGAAAGGTATTTCTGAACAAAAATAAATTTGGTAAAAGGAATGCTGCTGCTTATATTATAGCTGGAAGGAAACTAGCCTAATAGTATTGGTAAGTGTCTGATGGAGAATCCGCTCGTGCACCTTGAGAGAAAATACCCAAAACGTTTACATCCTGGTACAACCCCCACGAGGACTAGCGGGAAATCACTGTTGATCGCCCCGTAGAACTCGGGTAGTACAAGCTTCCCAGGTAGAGGGCAGAGGCCACCCAGTTGGAACTTGTCACAAACGAACATAAAGGCCGGCCCAAAACAGGGCCTGGTGTGGCTAGTTCTCCCAGCCAGGACTGTACTGGAAGCGAGCTGCTGCCTTGAGCAGAATATTGTCTTTAGTTGAATTAACCTCTGTTCTCTTACCGCTGGCTTCCTCAAGTTACTAAACTGGCGACGAGGGAAAAAAGCAACTCGCATGTGGAGCCTAGCTGCCCGATAATTTGCTATCCTGGAGTGCAGGGTCATAACAGTTCAAGATGCTGCTATTCGGTAAGTTGTAAGCTTTTGATGCAGGCCTGGAAGACTGAAACCAGCATGTGGTGAGCTTGAGATATTTCTTCCAGACGATTTTGGGGACAGACCATCAGAAAGTCATCCTCCTGACTGCCTGGCTTTTTGCCAGCTTTTGGGATCATAAAAAGTCTGACTTACCCGGCTACACCTGTGATGATCTGGTCGCTTTGGTTTCTGAACACTGACCCCATGCATTGTGTAATTATGCAGCGGTATTGTTTTAGTACGGTCTCCAGGTGAATCAGTCACTGACCTCTTGACCCAGCTAAGACTTCTCGCTGAGCATAGGTCTGGCTGTCCCTCTTCAAAATGTTGAGGGATAGGCTAGTGTGTGGCATAAACAACTCGGCCAGTCCGAGGAGGCTGTTGGCAGATCCCACCTTGGATTTGAAACAAGCCACTGAGCTCTCGTCCCGGGTGCCAGTGGAGAAAGAAGTGCAGGAGCAGCAGGGGTTCAGGGACTATGGCGTTCATAGTTTGGCCTGCCCTTCGTTTTGAACTCCCTCTGCATCATGGGACAATGCCGGTCTGGCCGGACCTCCTCTGAAAGGGCGGCCCCAGAGGCAATTGCGCAGCCGGATCAGGATCTCGGGAGCTACCGCGGACCGGTGGGATACCTCCCCCGAGGATGAAAGGGCAAGCCGGCCACATTGCCAAATGTGTGGTCGGAGAACTTGTGATGGTCAGAGCCGCCAATTTCGGCACAGAGAACACCGTCTACGGTCGCTGCCGAGATTACCGCAAACCAGGACCCTACGGATGAGGAGGTCGGTTTAATGCAGCATATCTGCGTCACGGCCCCAAAGGTGGCACCAATCTGGGTTACATTACAGGTCAATGGTCACCCCGTTATAATGGAAATGGACACTGGAGCTGCCACCTCCATCGTGAGCCATTGTACATTTCAGCAACTCCACACAGGAATCATGCCACAGCATGCACCACTCTCAAGCCAGGTTAGCGACCTATACCAATGAGCCTTTGAATATCGTGGGGATCACCATGGCTCTAGTAACGTTGGGGCAGGAGGCCGTCCATCTGCCCTTGGTTGTGGTGCAGGGACCAGAGCCCAATTTGTTGGGACGAGACTAGATGCGATTCCTCCGTTTGAACTGGGAGTGGGGTTTTCAGATGGGCACCGGGAATCTGTATGACATGCTGGGCAAATACGTCAAAGTGTCCCAGGAGGAGCTGGGCAGGATAAAGGGGGCTAAGGCCCATGTCTACGTGGATCCTGATGCGCAGCCCCAGTATTTTACATTTCTTGCCAAGATTGACACGGAGCATCAGCGCTTGCAGGCGCAGCTACTTTTTAATTACTGCGCAACACCACATGTGACGACAGGAATCACCCCTCCGGAACTATTGATGGGCCGATGACTTAGAACCCGGTTGAGGCTCACGTTTCCGAGCCTCAGCGGTAACATGGAGGTCCAGCAGGAGATGCAGAAGAGGCACCAAGACGTGAGGATGCCAGGGCAGCAATTCACTCAAGTGATGCAGTCTATGCCCGCAATTTTGGTGATGGGGCACTTGGTTCCCAGGCATAGTGCTGGAGAGAATGGGTCTGGTCTCAGACAAAATCCAGGTTTAGGGAAGAGTTCAGCAAAAGCTGGACCACCTGAAGGACCGAGAACTCGCACTTCATGATTGCCAACCGGCAGTATTGACTTCTCCTCTGTACCGGGAACCACCCCTCAGCCTTGGGCCCCAGCCGCCTGGATCATACTGCCTGTCCAACAGGGGGAGGATGACCCCGGATCAGAAATGGACACCAAAGTGTCCGTACCAGCGGACAATGACATGACTAGGATCGAGGTCTCGGCAATAACTCTTCGGAGGTCGGCCAGAAAACGGTTATCAACATACCCCGCCCGACCCAGAGCCACGGGAGGCAGAAGCACAGCCGCAGGTAAAGCGGCGCAGAAGATCCCCACCCTAGGCGGGTGAAGAGGTACTTTCTTCAGTACATCTTCTCGATGGTACACATGGCTGCCACTGTTCGTCGGTGGTAGAGAGATTGAAAGTTTGCAGAATATATATGTATATAAGGGATATATTTCCCATGCTGTACGAACATGGAAGTTCACAATAGAAATCTTTGCTCCAGGGATTTGTTTTCATCTCTTGCGCTCCCTTAGAACCCATTCACGCCACCCGCTGGCTTTCTGTGACATAATTTCCGGCAACGTCTCCCTGAATATGTCTGGCCAAAGTTGGCTACCCTCATTTTGACCCAGATTTGAGAAGCATTTATTGTTAACTTTGTGGCACCTGGTTACATGGCAGCAGCCAGCCAGTATGGGGATTCAGGGTTATTGCTGTTAATAATTGTTTAGTTCTGTAATATAACTTTTCAACATAAGGAAATGACCAAATCCACATAACCTGGTTACCAGAAAATTGACCTGGCAGCTAGGATTTATGGAGTATAAGTGAGACAATCCTGTGTGAAGATTTGATGAGATGACATAACTGGATGATGACATGTGGTGAAATAAATGTGAACCTCCACGATTTTCAGAATGAAGCATTGAAATTAGCTTGGGTGGGGGGGGGGGGCAGGGGTTGGGAGGTACCTCATCAGAATGATCAGATTCTGATTAATCTCTCCACACCATATTCAGTTCCATTGAAGCCAATGGAATTCATCCCTAATATTATTTGGAAGTGACTTAAAATTACAATTGATCGCTAAATGCTACATTTACCTTGAAAAGACTGCTTTCAAAAGTACCATAATGAATTTGTCACTTAACTGTGGGGTAATATAGTACCATACTTATGGACAGGATTATTTAGCCTATCTTCTAGAAACATAGGAGCAGGCTATTCAGCCCTTCAAACCTGCTCTGCCATTCATTATTATCATGGCTGACTATCCAACTCAGTAACCTGTTCCCACTTTCATAGAATTTACAGTGTAGAAGGAGGCCATTCGGCCCATCGAGTCTGCACCGGCTCTTGGAAAGAGCACCCCCACCATGCCTCCACCCTATCCCGTACCCCAGTAACCCTACCAAATCTTTTTGGACCTTAGCATGGCCAATCCACCTAACCCGCACATCTTTGGACTGTGGGAGGAAACCGGGGCATGCGGAGAAAACCCACACAGACACGGGGAGAATGTGCAGACTCTAAACAGACAGTGACCCAAGCCGGGAATCGAACCTGGGACCCTGGAGCTGTGAAGCAACTATGCTAACCACTTTGCTACCGTGCTACCCTCCACTTCCCCCCATCCTTTGATTCCTTTAGCCCAAAGAGATATATCTAACTCCTTCTTGAAAACATACCAGTTATAGAAATTTCTACTCATCTCAGTCCTAAATGGTTTACCGTATTATTGGACTGTGACCCCTTCTTGTGGACTTCCCCAACATCTGGAACATCCTTTCTGCATCTACCCGGCTAGTCATTTTAGAATTCTATAGGTTTTGATTAAATCCCCCCCTCAGCGGCCTGCGCGAGTTGGCGCATGCGCAGGAGCGCCAGCGTGTTCCCAGAACCGCTGGCATGATTCCTGCACATGCGCAGGGGGTTTCTTCTCCGCGCCGATCATGGCGGAACTTTACACCGGCCGGTGCGGAGGGAAAGAGTGCCCTCACAGCACAGGCCTGCCCGCCTGTGGCAAGTCGCGGGCCAGGCCACCGCGGGGACGCCCCCCCGGGGCCGGATCTCTCTCCTTCCCCCCCCCCCCCCGAGGACTCCGCAGGCCGCCCTCAGAGCCAGGACCCGCCTGTACATACATTGTGTAATTCACGCCGGCGGGACTGGCAGAAAACGGGCGACCGCTCGACCCATTGGGGCCCGGAGAATCGCCGGGAGGGCCACTCCCAATGGCCCCCGACCGGCGTGGTGTAATCCCCGACCCGCCAAAAAACCGGAACCGGAGAATTCGGCAGCCGCCGGCGGGGCAGGATTCACGCTGCCCCTCGGCGATTCTCCAGCAGGGGGTCGGAAAATCCCGCCGTTGGTGTCTGAGTTGCAACTTACCACTATTAGATCCAAAACAACATCCCACTCACTGGCTCACTACTGAGCTGCTTCGTGAAGTTGACGTATTTCTGTGGCAGACAAGAGCTAATCCCATCACTGGAGGTTAAACCTTGTACTTTCCAGCCTACTCTCTAGATGACATTAATTACTGACAAACAATATCTATTTACAATTACCAATGTGGAATCACATTCCCTTCATTTTGAATGGGTGTTGAATATTTTAAAAATGTAAAGTAAAAACTTTTAAAAAAACTTTATTAAAAACTTTTCTGTCCAAATTCTATCTCGCTTCATCCAATGTTTCTTTCAGTCTCTCTGTTTTATTTTTTGCACGATATTTGGCATTCAATTCATCCACTCAAACTTGCACTTCCTTCGCAGTCTTTGCTACTTCCCCTTTCCTTCAATCTGATTGGTTAAGTAGACATGTAGCTGTTTGTCCTATTCACTTCGGATCCAGATGCCTAATTTCCCTCCATACTGTGATTTTATTAGCTTAGACTTCCTGGCAAACTGCAGTGTAATAGATGAGCTTGATTAAACCGGCACGGGTATGTTACCCTAACCACGCGGCACTGTGGTGCAGTGGTTAGTACTGCTGCCTCACGGCGCCGAGTCACTGTCCGTGTGGAGTTTGCACATTCTCCCCATGTCTGTGTGGACCTCGCCCCCACAACCCAAAATTGTGCAGGCTAGATGGATTGGCCACCATCAGACTCACCATGGCCTACTCTCCAAAATCAGTTGCATTCTTGGACACACTCACCTCCATCAAGGATGGTCACCTCAGCACTTCGCTTTACCGCAAGCCCATGGATAACCTCACGATGCTCCACTTCTCCAGCTTCCACCCTAAACACATTAAAGAAGCCATCCCCTATGGACAAGCCCTCCATATACACAGGATCTGCTCAGACGAGGAGGAGCGTAACAGACATCTGCAGATGCTGAAAGATGCCCTCATACAAACGGGATATGGCGCTCGACTCATCGATCGACAGTTCCAACGCGCCACAGCACCGTCCTCCTCAGAAGACAAACACGGGACACAACCGACAGAGTACTCTTCGTCGTCCAGTACTTTCCCGGAGCAGAGAAACTATGACATCTTCTTTGCAGCCTTCAACACGTCATCGATGAAGATTAACATCTTGCCAAGGTCATCCCCACATGCCCACTACTTGCCTTCAAACAACCGCGCAACCTCAAACAAACCATTGTTTGCAGCAAACTACCCAGCCTTCAGAACAGTGACCACGACACCACACAACCCTGCCATGGTAATCTCTGCAAGGCGTGCCAGATCATCGACATGGATACCACCATTACACGGGAGAACACCACCCACCAGGTACGCGGCACATACTCGTGCGACTCGGCCAACGTTGTCTACCTCGTACACTGCAGGAAAGGATGTCCCGAAGTGTGGTACATTGGTGAGACCGTGCAGACGCTGCGACAATGAATGAATGGACATTGCGTGACAATCACCAGGCAGAAATGTTCCCTTCCAGAAACTTACAGCCAAGTTCCGCACACATGAGTGCGGCCTCAACCGGGACCTGGGATTCATGTCGCATTACATTCATCCCCCACCATCTGGCCTGGGCTTGCGAAATCCTACCAACTGTCCTGGCTTGAGACAATTCACACCTCTTTAACCTGGGGTTACCCCTATCTCTGGATCTGTAAAGACTTAAAAAAAAAAAAAAAAAATTTTTATTCAAATTTTCACAAAATATCAATAACAAAATACAATAAGGAAAGAGCCCCCCCCCCCCTCCCCCCGCTCCCCGGTTGATGTGTAAAGACTTGATTACCTGCAAATGCTCGCATTCTAAGCATTGTCTGGCATCTTTAAATTTGTCTATATATGTGTTTCTGGAACATACCTCTTCATTCACCTGAGGAAAGAACAGTGCTCCGAAAGCTAGTGTTTGAAACAAACCTGTTGGACTTTAACCTGGTGTTGTAAGGCTTCTTACTGTGCTGACCAATGAAACCAAGTATACCGAATACCTTCTTCACCACCCTGTCCACCTGTGTCTCCACTTTCAAGGAGCTATGAACCTGTACCCCTAGATCTCTTTGTTCTATAATGCCCCCCGTACCAACACCGTACCATTAACTGAATAGGTCGTGCCCCGATTCGATCAGCCAAAATGCATCATATCACATTTATCTAAATTAAATTCCATCTGCTATTAATCGACCCACTGGCCCAATTGATCAAGATTCCATTGCGATCCTAGATAACCTTCTTCACCGTCCACTAAAGATTGCACCAAAGATTATGTGACAATCGAAAATAATCTTGTCTAACTATTTTGCTGTTGTTTCTTTTAACCTATTTGCCCATTTATCAGGATGTCAAATTTTGATGAGGTTGATTGAATGATAAATTAATTGGCCAAGTAGGTTAAGGAAAATAATCTAGTTACCTTGCACAACTCTTCATCGAACCTGTGAGCACCTATTTCAGGAACATAATTCCGAATATTCGGGGTCATGGACTAGTTTAATTGACTAAATGCCTCCTTTGTGCTTTATGTATATAAGTAAGGACATCACCAGATAAGAGCAAGATTTAAATTGAGTGCTCATGAAATTGTGTCAAAAAATATTCCTAGTTTTCCTTTCTTACTGATGGTCAAATACATCATCCGTTGAATGCTGACCTTAGAGGTTGTAAGTAGCTCCTTGGAGATTGGGTAACTGGGAAAGACTGGGCGAGGTTGGGTAGACCTCCAGGCCATTGAATGTTTCCATTGCTTCAACCCAGCAAGTTGGAGGCTGCTTCCATCTGACTGTAGTTTTGTAGCAACCAGAAGATCCCAAAGCCGATTTCAATAATGCCAAGTTTTCTCCTTTGATCTGGCAAATCCCAAGGGTCGTTTCTGTCTTCGAGTGAAGGTCAAACATTCAACTGAGACGAATCAAGAATATCATCCCGGCTTTAGCCTTGCTCTTTTTGAGTGCAGTGCGGTTATCGTGTGAACTCGTGTGGAAGTCGAATCTCTGAGACCAAATGTTTAGCCAAAAAGAGTAGGGGATCGACTTATACATGAGTAATATGTTCGAGGGTTTGAAATCCGCCCTCTCCCATCGTTATGCTACCTAACTCTTTTACATCAGGTACATCAGTCAGTCGTAGGGTTGCAAGACTGTTCCTACCAACCCTGGCCCCAAAACTAACGCAAAGGGAGCCAAAAAGTATTTTTATTACTCTGTGCCGACATGAGGAACTGAACAACCGCCATTGATTTCAGTCGTGATTGTTAAGTAAAAGGTGTTAGGATTTTTGGCGATAACTCAGAGGTCATCGTATACAAGAGATCGACTATTATGGAGCTTTCGGTGATCAGCCGGAGAATCCACTTTTACGCTGGAATGAAGTACATTCCCGATGAATTATTTGACCCAGAACCTTGGCATTCAGTTCATGACAGAAGGAGGACAATTTCCATTTCTCATTGGACGTATAAAGATGGCGGACTGAGAAATTTGCTGATCTGCACCATAATATTTCCTGACCTTCAAAACTATTGCCCGGGCATTAAAAATAGTCTACAGTGAGGTTATTACGAAGCTTTAAAGGAGAAACACAGTGCAGTGCAATGTAGTACCACGGGGTAAAAATACCTATGAGAAGTAGACACAATGACAATAAAGAGAGGAAGGTGTGCCTCTTATGTGGTGCACTCTGTTTGAGTGGTTCAGCTCCTGACCTGGAGGTGCAAAGTGGCAATCCAACAACTGTCCACGGAAGTTCTGACTCAATATCTGGAATTGCTTTGGAGCCAGAAACAGCACAGATTTCCCATTGTATCTTTCCTGGCTTTCATCTACCCACGCAAAAGATTCATTGTTGGTCTGCAAATCTCGTACATGTTTCTTGTTTTCTAGTCCTCTGCCTTTAGGGTTCAATATTGAGGGCAGTGACAAAATCTAATATTTAAAAAAAATTAATTTTTCCAATTAGTGCAGGAAGAGATTGGGACGGCATTCAGTGTGAATTTACATAGGGCCCTAACTCCGGAGTCAGTGTGCATTTACACGGACTCTAACTCCGGAGTCAGTGTGCATTTACACGGGGCCCTAACTCCGGAGTCAGTGTGTATTTACACGGACTCTAACTCCAGAGTCAGTGTGTATTCACACGGACTCTAACTCCGGAGTCAGTGTGCATTTACACGGGGCCCTAACTCCAGAGTTAGTGTGCATTTACACGGACTCTAACTCCGGAGTCAGTGTGCATTTACACGGGGCCCTAACTCCGGAGTCAGTGTGTATTTACACGGACTCTAACTCCGGAGTCAGTGTGCATTTACACGGGGCCCTAACTCCAGAGTTAGTGTGCATTTACACGGACTCTAACTCCGGAGTCAGTGTGCATTTACACGGGGCCCTAACTCCAGAGTCAGTGTGTATTTACACGGGGCCCTAACTCCGGAGTCAGTGTGCATTTACACGGGGCCCTAACTCCGGAGTCAGTGTGTATTTACACGGGGCCCTAACTCCGGAGTCAGTGTGCATTTACACGGACTCTAACTCCAGAGTCAGTGTGTATTTACACGGGGCCCCAACTCCAGAGTCAGTGTGTATTTACACGGGGCCCTAACTCCGGAGTCAGTGTGTATTTACACGGGGCCCTAACTCCGGAGTCAGTGTGCATTTACACGGGGCCCCAACTCCAGAGTCAGTGTGCATTTACACGGGGCCCCAACTCCAGAGTCAGTGTGAATTTACACGGACACCCTAACTCCGGAGTCAGTGTATATTCACACGGGGCCCTAACTCCGGAGTCAGTGTGCATTTACACGGCCTCTAACTCCGGAGTCAGTGTGTATTTACACGGGGCCCCAACTCCAGAGTCAGTGTGCATTTACACGGACTCTAACTCCGGAGTCAGTGTGTATTTACACGGGGCCCCAACTCCAGAGTCAGTGTGCATTTACACGGACTCTAACTCCGGAGTCAGTGTGTATTTACACGGACTCTAACTCCGGAGTCAGTGTGTATTTACACGGGGCCCCAACTCCAGAGTCAGTGTGTATTTACACGGGGCCCTAACTCCGGAGTCAGTGTGCATTTACACGGGGCCCCAACTCCAGAGTCAGTGTGAATTTACATGGACACCCTAACTGCAGAGTCATATGACGTCAGCCGCGCATGCGCGGATTGGAAGACTCCAACACGCGCATGCGCGGATGACGTCATCGCGTATTTGCGCGAAACCCGCGCATGCGCGGGCCGGGTTGCCCCTCAGCCGCCCCGCGAATGGATACTGCGGGGCGGCGGAAGGAGAAAGAGTGCGCGGGCATCGGGCCCGCTGCCCGCGATCGGTGCCCACCGATCGCGGGCCCATGGCACCCTTGGCACGGCCGTGGTACTGCCGTGCCAATCGGTGCCATGGTTATAAAAAGCGAGTTTGTGACGCCGTTTTTACGAACGGCCAGACCAGGTGTGTTTGCCGTTCGTAAAAACGGCGTAAAGGGCTGGGACTTCGGCCCATCGAACAGCTGTGAATCGCTGCCGGCCGTAAAAAAACGGCGGCAGCGATTCGGGTCGGGAGTTGGGCGGGGGGTGGGGGAGAATAGCGGGAGGGCGGGAAAAATGTCGGGAATGCCCTCCCGCTATTCTCCGACCCGTCATGGGGGTCGGAGAATTTCGCCCTGTGTATTTACATGGGGCCCTAACCAGAGTCAGTGTGAATTTACACGGAGACTTAACTCCAGAGTTAGTGTGCATTTACATGGTGCCCTAACTCCAAAGTCAGTGTGCATTTACACATGGCCCTAACTCCAGAGTCAGTGTGTATTCACACGGGGCCCTAACTCCAGAGTTAGTGTGAATTTACGCAGGGCCCTAACTCCAGAGTCAGTGTGAATTTACGCAGGGCCCTAACTCCAGAGTCAGTGTGAATTTACGCAGGACCCTAACTCCAGAGTCAGTGTGTATTCACACGGGGCCCTAACTCCAGAGTCAGTGTGAATTTACGCAGGGCCCTAACTCCAGAGTCAGTGTGAATTTACGCAGGGCCCTAACTCCAGAGTCAGTGTGTATTCACACGGGGCCCTAACTCCAGAGTCAGTGTGAATTTACATTACTGTGGCCAACATCAGTACAAAATGAAATTACTTCACATGGACATTACAGCTGTAGTGGGGGTAAATGCTGAAACGCTTGGTAATCAAATTTACTGTTGGTTCTTGAAGCAAATATCTGTCACTTTCAAAAATTAACTGCCCAGTAAAATACGATTAACATTTTACTGCCCTGGATAATTTTGACACCAGTCAACTTTTGTCTTTTTAGGGCAGCACGGTGACGCAGTGGGTTAACCCTACGGCCTCACAGCGCCGAGGTCCCAGGTTCGATCCCGGCTCTGGGTCACTGTCCGTGTGGAGTCTGCACATTCTCCCCGTGTTTGCGTGGGTTTCACCCCCACAACCCAAAGATGTGCAGGGTAGGTGGATTGGCCACGCTAAATTGCCTGTTAATTGAAATAAATGAATTGGGTACTCTAAATTTTTAAAAAAACTTTTGTCTTTTTGCCATATTGGTGACTTGCAGAAAAGCTCAAAATGTAGCCAAACGTTACATTTTTTGCAGCAAACATTTATCACGCAGTGAATTCTGGCAAAAGAATGATTAGATCCCTTGGCCAATTCCGACTCCAACAATTCTTGGAGCTACTTTTCCACGAGGCATACTGTTACATTCCCTCAACGAGTACAGAATACAAAACAATAGTGTGTTCCAAATTCAACAGATTACTTTTTCATTTCCTCTGAGGAAGCTTCACGTGCAGAAAATTAATGAGAGCTGATTTTACTGCTTTAAAACAAAATCACACTTGGTGGACCTGCATGTTCTGCAGGGCAGTTTTTGTGTTATTGAACAACTAACTTAACTTTTTTAAAGGCATTTTTGGATTGTTAATTGTAGAGCTAATGCATCTAATGATATCGCGGAGTCACTTGCAAGCTACGGATTTAATTAACTCAAAATCTACGGTATTTCTCCAAAGAGTCTGCATGCCTATAGTGCTTTTTGTTTCGATCAAGTAAGAGCAGTAGGCCGAGTAAACTATGTATTAGCTTGTGTTTATACTGGCAAATGTCTATGTTGACGTAACGGTTTGCGGCTGCCCTGGGATGTCTGTTTTTCCACATGGCTTATGACCAGCTGCAATGTACACAGTCACTGATTCCTGGGCCAGGTCAGTCATTTATCAAAGCTGTGAGGGTGAAAGATTATAAACGTTTCCTGGCTGTCTATCGCCAGTGGTTCAGAGTGGACAAAGTCGTCAAGAGCTGTAAACTTAGTATTGGCAGAACTGTGTAACCTTTGCACAAAATACAAGTTTCTACTACATTCTAAGACCAGGCCAAAGTTCTTGAAACAATTGAGAGCTTTAATTAAACATCAAAATACATTTGAATTAAACATTGCACAGTTTTTTCTCCATGTAAGAGCACCCACTTGCGGCAATTTGCACGCTTATATATACGTATCAAACCGGAATAAACCTGTTTTCGTTGTTGGGTATTTGGATTCACATGTGGCACATGTCGTGTTATTCACCCTGGGATAACACGGACTGCAACTGGATGCAGTTGTACTGTAAAGTAGACACTAAACTTAGACGTTAGTTCAATACGTTTTATTGAACTTCTGGAGCAGTGCACACAGCTTGCTGTGGGTTGACACTCTACTAATCTAAATGTGCGAACAAAACTAACTAGACCAGACTAGCTCTGAGCCACGTGTCGAAGGTGTTAACTGATATATACACTCTGACTGTCACTACAGTTGTCACTAGTGGAAAGAGGCAGAGTGCTGATGCCTCGTGTGTTTTATAGTGGGAAAGCCCCCTCTAGTATTCTGCCTGGTGATTGGTTGTGTTCTGTTCTGTGTGTTGTTTGGCTGTACTGGGTGTCTGTCACTGCCTGTCTGTATCTCATTATGTGCATGACTGCGTATCATGACATCTCCCCTTTTAAAAACAAAAACTTTGTCGGTTGCTTAGAGCATATGCGACTGTATGTACATTTTTAAATATTGACATTAAATGGCGAGTGAATGAATATGTACATGAAAGGTGCCTAGCGTGCAGATACAGAACAATATTTACAAGATAAATGTCCACAAGTCCAATCTTCAGGGCTGGCGTCGGATCCTTGTCGACCGCCTGAGAGGTGGAGGTGGGGACGATGGCGCCTTGACAGGCTGGATTGCTGCCAGATTGGTGGCTTCGTGGTGCGAGGTATCCGGAGGAGGCACAACAACATCTGGAAAGGTGAGATTTGGTGGTGGGCAGGCAAGTTGGCGTAGTGCCCTTCTGTTGCGCCTGACAATGGAGCCATCAGCCATACGAACCACAAACGACCTGGGAGCAGCCTGTTGAACAACAACAGCTGGGGCTGACCAGCCTCCATCAGGTAGCTTGATGCGAACAGCATCTTCCGGAGATAGCACAGGCTAATCAGTAGCATGAGCATCGTACGTCAGCTTTTGCCAGTTCCTGAGTTGCTGCACGTTTTGCAGCACTGGGAGGTGATCCAGGTCTGGTAAGCGTATGGCCGGAACAGTCGTCCACAGGTCTCTATTCCTGAGTAGTTGTGCCGGAGACATACCGGTGGACAGAGGGGTTGCCCTGTACGCCAACAGCGCAAGGTTGAAGTCAGAAGTAGAGTCCGCAGCCTCGCAGAGCAGTTGCTTCACTATAAGGACCCCTTTCTCGACCTTCCCGTTGGACTGCGGGTAGTCTGGGCTTGAGGTAATGTGTTTGAATTGGTACGACTTGGCGAAATTGGACCACTCTTGGCTGTGGAAGCAGGGACCATTGTCACTCATGACAGTGAGTGGAATACCATGCCTGGCAAATGTCTCCTTGTAGGCCTTGATGACTGTCCTTGATGTGAGGTCTAACAGCTTCACAACTTCCGGGTAACTTGAGAAGTAATCTATGATGAGCACATAGTCATGCCCATTGGCATGAAAAAGGTCGATTCCCACCTTGGACCACAGAGAGGTCACGATCTCGAGTTGCTGGAGTGTTTATTTCGCCTGAGCAGGCTGGAAGCGCTGGCAGGTCGCACAATTGAGGACCATGTTGGATATGTCCTGGTTGATTCCAGGCCAATAGACAGCCTGCCGGGCCCTGCGCCTACACTTTTCAACACCGAGGTGTCCCTCCTGGATTTGTTTGAGCACTAAGCTCTGCAGGCTGCGAGGAATAACGGTACGATCTAGCTTGAGGAGGATCCCCGTGACGACTGTCAGGTTGTCCTTGACATTAAAGAACTGAGGGCATTGCCCTTTTTGCCAACCATTTGCGAGATGGTTTATTACACGCTGCAGAAGAGGGTTCTTGGCAGTCTCTTCTTGAATGTTGATCACTCTTTCATCTGAGGCCGGGAGGTTGCTGGCACATAGTTGCACCTGCGCCTCAATTTGGCGGATAAAGTCAACCTCTTCACAGGGCAAGGTGATGGAGCGTGTCAGGGCATCCACAATTATTAGCTCCTTGCCTGGTGTGTATACTAACTCAAAATCGTACATGCGGAGTCGAAGGAGAATGCGCTGAAGCCTGAGCGTCATGTCATTAAAGTCCTTATGAATGATATGGGCCAAGGGTCTGTGATCCGTCTCCACTGTGGAGGTTGGTAGACCGTAGACGTAGTCATGGAACTTTACAATGCTGGTTAGGAGACCCAGGCACCATTTTTCTATCTGGGCATACTCTGTGTTCAGTCGGAGTCATGGCCCCTGGCGCATAAGCCACTGGAGCCCAGGACGAGGAGTCATCCTTCTTGAGGAGCACCGCACCAATGCCATCCTGGCTGGCATCCGTGGAGATTTTTCTTTCCCTGTCCGGGTCAAAAAACGCTAGTACTGGAGCAGTGGTGAGCTTTGCCTTTAGCTCGAGCCACTCTGCTTGATGTGTGGTAGCCACTGGAATGCAGTGGACTTCTTCACCAGATTGCTGAGAGCCGTGGCGTATGATGCCAGGTTAGGAATGATCATTCCCAAGAAGTTTACAATACCGAGTAAGCGTAGTACCGCCTTTTGGTCTTCCGGGGTCTTCATGGTGTTGATGGCCTTGACCTTGTCCGATTCTGGTCGGACACCCTGCTGGGATATCTGGTCGCCCAAGAACTTGATGGTTGACATTCCAAAGGAGCACTTGGCCTTGTTCAACTTGAGGCCGTTTGCATGGACACGTCAAAAGACTTGTTTGAGACGAGATATGTGTTCCTCGGGGGTCGTGGACCAGATGATTACATCATCTACATAGACATGCACGCCCTCAATCCCCTCCATCATCTGCTCCATGATCCTGTGGAAGATTTCAGAGGCTGAAACAATGCCGAAGGGCATCCGGTTGTAACAGTACCTTCCGAAAGGTGTATTGAACGTGCAGAGATTCCTGCTGGACTGGACGAGTCTGGACAGTTGTATCTGCCAATAACCAAGGGATGCATCTAGCTCCGTCAAGAATTTGGCGTGTGCCATCTCACTGGTCAGTTCCTCCCGCTTCAGGATCGGGTAGTATTCCCGCATTCTGTTCCGGTTAAGATCTTTGGGATCTATGCATATCCGGAACTCTCCTGAGGGCTTCTTCACACAGACCATCGAGCTGACCCAGTCAGTCAGTTCTGTCACTTTCGAGATTATGCCTTGGCCTTGGAGCTCCTGCAGCTGTGCCTTTAAACGGGCCTTCAGAGGAGCCAGCACCCGGCGTGGTGCATGGATCACAGGCGTGGCTTCAGGCCTGAGTAAGATCTTATAGCAGTATGGCAGCATACCCATTCCACTAAACACATCCGGATATTGCGCCAGGATGTCATCAATGTCAGCTGAAGATCCACATTGGAAGAGGACATGGCATGGACTCGCTGTACGAGGTTGAGTAGCTTGCATGCATGGACAGCAAGCAGGGATGCCTTGCCAGGCTTGACGATTTTGAATCACAGTGTGGCATTGATGGTCTTGTTGGAGACAAACAGATAACAAGATCCTAATGCAGCTATGGCACTGCCCTTATAATCAAGGAGCTGGCAGGCTGGCGGAAGAGTTTTGGGTTGCTTTTAAATGCGGTCAAATTCAGCTTGAGAGATGAGATTGGCTGAAGCACCAGTGTCCAGCTTGAACTGGATGCTGCATTGGTTAACGTGTATCTCAGCACGCCATTCGTTTGCAGAATCCACATTGAGGATAGATAGGCGTCTTGCTGAATTTGAGGAGTCATATTCACATATAGTGATGATGCCCACACGATATGGAGACTCCAAGCAGTCATCCTCTGGATCTGTAGTGCTACCAGGATCAGGATCCAGTCGCCCTTGCTGTACACATCAAATGCGTTTGCGTTGGAAATGGGATCGCTGGCCTGTAACCGGTGGTGCAGACCTGCATAATGTCCAGGCTTCCCACAATTTAAACATCGCCTGCCTTTTGCAGGGCATTGCCGCTTTAAGTGGGCAGTGCCGCAGTTCGGGCACGTCATCACGTTGACGTCGTTACGCTCCGTGTATCATCGCACATGTGCAGTGCGGTCAGCCAACGATCAGTGAGTGCCTTCCAGCGGCATGGGGAAGATCCAGGCCTCTCCACAGCTATGGATCTCCGGCAATCTCGGCGCCAACTGGCGGGTCTTCAAGCAGAGGTTCCTTCTCTACATTGAGGCCTCGGGCCTCGTGGATGCGTCCATGCCAGAAAAATCGTGCTGCTCCTATCAACTGCGGGGGACCAAGCCATCCAAATTTTCAACTTGCTCACTTTTGCCGATTGCAAAACACAGACCCCAAACACGATCTGATCCCTGATGATGGAATCAGCGGTGTCACCATAGTTGAGGACTGCGCTAAAGTACGGAGATAAGGTCTAAAGGATTGGAAAGGTTCATCCTTACCTGAAGGCGTTGCAGGAAGACATCCTTACCCTGAAGGCGTTACTGGAAGATGGCCTGTATACTCTCTGCCTCGTGGGAAGCAAGTTGTTCCTGTTCTGCCGAACTGAAATGGGAGTACCGATTTCTTGCCTGTTCGTGCACTTTACATGTCTCGATTGCGACTGGCAGGGTCATGTTTTTAATTTTGAGGAGCTGCTCCCACAAAGAGTTGGAGTGGACCCCAAACACGATCTGATCCCTGATGATGGAATCAGCAGTGTCACCATAGTTGAGGATTGCGCTAAAATACAGAGATGAGTTATAAAGGATTGGAAAGGTTCATCCTTACCCTGACGGCATTGCTGGAAGACATAGCTCTCAAAGTTCTTGTTCGTTTTGACTTCACAGTGACTGTCGAATTTAGCTAAAGCGGTCTTGAATTTGATCTTGTTCTCGCCGTCGGTAAAAGTGAGCGAGTTGAAAATTTGGATGGCTTGGTCCCCCGCAGTTGATAGGAGCAGCGCGATTTTTCTGGCATCGGACACATCCTCGAGGCCTGAGGCCTCAATGTAGAGAAGGAACGTCTGCTTGAAGACCCGCCAGTTGGCGTCGAGATTACTGGAGATCCGTAGCTGTGGAGGGGCCTGGATCTTCTCCATGCTGCTGGAAGGCACTCACTGGTCATCACTGAATCACTCAAGGTAAACCACTTAGATAAAGTAGACTACTGGTACCATGTCGTGTCATTCACCCTGGGGTAACACAGACTGCAACTGGATGCAGTTGTGCTGTAAGGTAGACTCCAAACTTAGACGTTAGTTCAATACATTTTATTGAACTTCTGGAGCAGTGCACACAGCTTGCTGTGGGTTGACACTCTACTAATCTAAGTAATCTAACTAGACCAGACTAGCTTTGAGCCACGTGTAAAAGGTGCTAACTGATATATACACCCTGACTGTCACTACAGTTGTCACTAGTGGAAAGAGGCAGTGCTGATGCCTCATGTGTTTTATAGATGGAAACCCCCCTCCAGTGTTCTGCCTGGTGATTGGTTGTGTTCTGTCCTGTGTGTTGATTGGCTGTACTGGGTGTCTGTCACTGCTTGTCTGTATCTCATTATGTGCATATCATGACAGCACACTGGTTCTACTCTATCCTGCAAAGATTTTACAGTCTGGCAATGGGGTGGGTTTTTGAATTCTTGAACGCAATACATTTGGTTGGAGTAGCTTCCAGAAAAGCAGTAAAGAAGCTGAGACGGTTTTTTCCCCAAATTCTTTCATGAGGTGTGGCCATCAGCGGCAAGGCCAGCATTCATTGCCCATCCCTAATTGCCTTTGAGAAGGTGGTGGTGGTGAGCCGCCTGGTTGAGCCGCTGCAGTCCATGTGGTTTAGGCACACCCACAGTGTTCTTAGGGAAGGAGTTCTAAGGTTTTGACCCACCCTCCGTGCCAGTGAGTGGAATTATGCTCAGATGGAGCTTAAAGCACTGTCTTTGACTTTGGTAAGAAGTCTTACAACACCAGGTTAAAGTCCAACAGGTTTGTTTCGAGTCACTAGCTTTTGGAGCACTGCTCCTTCCTCGGGTGAATGAAGAGGTGGGTTCCAGAAACATTTATATTGACAAAGTCAAAGATGCAGTACGATACTTTGAATGCGAGTCTTTGCAAATAATTAAGTCTACAGGTCCAGATGGAGCAACTGGAGAGAGGGATAATCACAGGTTTGATTTTGAGAGTAAGAAGATTTCATAAATGCTCTTAAAGACAACCTTAGTTTCATGATCAAACCTGATCATCATAGAATTCCTACAGCGCATAAGGAGGCCATTCAGCCCATCGAGTCTGCACCAACCCTTTTGAATGAGCAGCGCATTTACACCATAAGCCACCGATGACTAGTCCCCACTTAAACTAGCCTAAATGCAAAGGTGGACTTTGATTTTTTTCTGCTTTTCTATGCGACATTAAGTAAAGGTGATCAGAAGATGATTGTAATGACAATGGGATGTGTAGACTACCATCTACCTCACAGGTACAGGCCAACAAGGAAAATGTATTTTTATTTTCATATGTGATGAGTTGCTAGTCACAGCAGATGACATTGGCAGAACAACTCGTGGGGACCCTTTATGGGGACGGGTATATGACTATGTAGGGGAGACAGTGGACTAGTGGTAATGTCACTAGCCCGTAATCCAGAAGCTCAGGCTAATGCTGTGGGGACATGGGTTCCAATCCCACCACGTCAGCCGGTGGAGTTTACATTCAACTAATAAAAGAATCTAGAATTAAAATCTAATCTCAGTAATGGTGATCATGAGCCATCAACGATTGTTGAAAAAAAAACATCTGGTTCACTAAAGTCCTCTCGGGAAGGAATTCTGCCAACTTTACCTGATCTGGCCTACATGTGACTCCAGACCCACAGCAATGTGGCTGACTCTTAACTGCCCTCTGAAACGGCCCAGCAAGCCACACAGTTCAAGGTTTGCTTCATAAATTGTGAAAGTTTGGGGTCAAGAAAAGGAGATATACTCTAAGGAATAGGAAAGCCATTGTTGAGTAGGATTTGTGAATGAATTAAAAACAGGAAATGAATATAAGTTGTGTGGAATATGAACTTTTGTGTAACTATTTCATTCGGAGGGGGGAGTGTAACAGTATCATCTTGTGGCAATTTGTATATGTTTGTATATCAAGTCGAACCAGAATAAACCATGCGCTTGATTCAGCGGAATAAGTTAAAGTCAGCTTCTGGACGGGTTTAATGGGGTGTTTCTCGGTAGCTGGAGCGACGAGATTTACCCCGCTATTCACCGACACTTTACTGGTTTTTTGAGCCTCAGAGAATTTGCCCCCCGCCGAAGCTACACTTTAGTCAATTTCTTGCAGGCTCCTCGCAGATCGGGGCACCATTTTGAACAGCAGCCATATTCTCTTCACTCCCCCTTACAGCCCCCCCCAGCTTTCTGACCCCCCCTTCACTCTCCCCCCCCCCCCCCCCAACCTTTTTGAGGCCCTGCCATTCCTTCTCACCCCCCCCAAAAAAATGGGCAAGGCCCCCTTGGGCCAGACCTCATTCCAGGGTGCCCTTTGGGAGAGATGGGCACTGTTGAGGCAGATCAGGAAACAAGTGGCATCTCAATATGGAACACCTCAGAGAGTTTGGCCTGCCCATGACCCCACTTTGGGAATTGACCCTCAAAGATTCAACCCTAAAAACTTGATTAAATATTTAACTTGACGGGCAGGTGCTGCACATTTGATGCTGTGATAGGAAAATTCCTTCGTGGCGTGATTGCATTATGCATTGAGGAGCTATCCCGACGCAGATTCCTGGTATTTTCCAAACCAACCTCCTCCATTTCCCTGCTCCCCCACCAGGATCATCCTGGCAACATTTAGTCCAGGAGAATTTGTAGCCCCTCACAAACTATGTTTGAATGTTACAGCAACAATATAATAGCATGTCATATGCTGCTTATCAAAATGTATTTTACAAATCTATCCTCTATAATATAACATAGGCTGGATAGAATAATATATGACGGTCTGTAGACATTCCTTTGGATTCACAGTAATTGTCTCGCATTTTCCCAACATAATATTAATCATAATCTTTATTGTCACAAGTAAGCTTACATTAACACTGCAATGAAGTTACTGTGAAAATACCCTAGTCGCCACATTCCAGCCCCTGTTCGGGTACATTAAGGTAGAATTCAGAATGTCCAATTCACCGAACAAGCACGTCTTTCTGGACATGTGGGATGAAACCGGAGCACCCGGAGGAAACCCACACAGACACGGGGGAGATTGTGCAGCCTCCGCACAGACAGTAACCAATGCCGGGAATTGAACCCTGGTCCCCGGTGCTGTGAAGCACCAGTGCTAACCACAGTGCTACTGTGCCGACCACAGCATTTGGTCTGTGATTTTTCAGTGAACTGCTTTTATTGAAATTTTGGAGAATGCCTTTTTTCCTCCATGTTTAAGGCAAGCTAATGTAACTGTTTGAATAGATGGCTTTGAAATGTGTGATTCTAAAATTATTGAATAAAATAGACATTTGCCAATCTTGGATTCACCTCTGAACTTGTGTAGTCGAATACCTTCTCATAATCAATAAAAGAAGCTCTTCATTTGTAACAGTCATCAAGGTTGGCCATTTGTTTGCAGAGGTCAATAGCTATGCAAAAATCCCACTGCAAACATGTTTCCTGAAAACTGACATTGCATCCAAATAAAGTGGCTATTCTTCACGTTGATTATATTTCCCATTCCAGTTGAATGTTGCTACAAAAATCATTTCAGCTCATTATCTGAATCATGCTTTCAGGATTTGAACTTTTCTAAATAGCATTTTTTTGTGCAGTGATTTGAATAAACACAATCAGAATCTTTTAAGAAATAAAATGCAACTTATAAGACTGTAATCATAAGACCACAGTTACTAATCGCATTAGCACTAGGGTTTTCGAGTTAAATGCATAAATTGGATTGCAAATTGATGGCATCTGGAACAAGTGAAGTTTATGTAAATACCCAAGGACCAAAATTCCTTGAAGGAAGCAAAGATTCCTATTGGAATTACATCTCCTATCCATCCAAAGAAGATCCTTGATACACTCCAGTCAGTCAGGATTTGGCAGCAGAGGGCAGGTTAACAGATCATAGAATCCCTACAGTGCTGAAAGAGGCCATTCAGCCCATCGAGTCAACACCAATGCTTTGAAAGACCACTCTACATAGGCTCAATCCCCCGCCCTGTAACCACACCCTAAGGGGTAATTTACCGTGCCCAATCCATCTAACCTGCACATCTTTGGACTGTGGGGGAAAACTGGAGCATCCGGAGGAAAGCCACACAAACACGGGGAGAAAGTGAAAACTCCACATGGACAGTCACCCAATCAAACCTGGGTCCCTGGCACTGTGAGGCAGCAATGCTAACCACTGTGCAACCGTGCCGCCCCAGAGAAAGGGCAGTGAAAGAATGGCCTTGCACTGGCCAGGATTCGAACCCCAATAAGTCACCTCTTGTGTTTTGCAGAGATTTTGGAGCATAATTTGGGCCATTGCCATTCAATCCTGCGTCTCCACCTGCTGTGCCCTCCTGAGATTCAGTGGAAGTCCTCCTTACGGGAACATTCAATAGTATGCCTTCTGAAGGCTCTAAACAATTTGGGTTGTAAAAGTAATTGATCCCAAGAGGAAGCTATAATATTCTCACAGCTCTTCAGTGTGGTTGCACCTTTATAGAAATCAACCTTCCACTCAGCTATTAAACTCACTCTCTGCCCTGGATTTTGGATGTGGTGAACGTACACTGTTGAATCAAGTTGACTGAAGTGTGCTGGATTATTGATTCTACAGATGTCAGTTCGACTCCCTCACACTATCAGACTCTGTACACAGAAAGGAAAAATATAGATCGATTCATTGCCAGTTATTTGCTATTAACCTACAGAACTATTTTCTTTTACTTTTTTAATGTGCTGGAAGGTCTCACAATAGAAGCACGATGATAGGAAAAATCCTGAAGGTGCTGAAACCCTGGGCCCCACAAAAAGTGGCATAATGTGGAAAGTAGCTAAACATTTAAACTAGAATACTAGCAGATACAATGTGCCTTGCCTGTTTCAAAGGTCAGTTGGTGCTGACTCACACGACCGGATTTTGTTAACTCTCCTGATACCTGAGACAAATCCCATGCTTGTGGGGGGGGGAGTGTTCCACTGCCTATCCATTTTCTTACATGATTACCGAGTAGCTGGCAGAGGATAATGTAGGCACAATGGGACCTCAGTCACCACGTGACTGCCCAAGAGCACCCGGTGCAATTTTCAGGCAGGGTGGGGTTTTGCCACAGGGCAGGCCATTGCTGTCGTGGGGGGGGGAGAGAGAGCCCAACAGGGCCATCAAGTGCCTGATCAGATGCATCACCGCCAAGCCCACAAGGAGGACACCAGCGGTGGAAAGAAACCCTCAATTGGCCTTTAATTGCGGCCACTTAAGGACCAACTGGTCCTCGGTTGTGGCTTTGTGCTTCAGGTCTTCCTGCCTGACAGGCATGCAGCCAGCCTCACACTCAGACTGGCTATTGAATGGCAAACTTGGAGAACATACCTCAGCTGGATATCTGGGAAACATGACTTCTGAGTTTCCAATCTGGAAATCTTCCGCTCCCCCAACCAGCCCTGCTTTCCCCGTGGCCAAGTGTAAATAGGAGGACCGTTGTCTGCTGCCTTATTAAACAGTGGATAAAAAAAACTGGTTAATTTATAATAAGGATTGTCTTTTTTAAATTAAATTTAGGGTATCCATTTTTTTTCCAATTAAGGGACAATTTAGCGTGGCCAATCCACCCAGCCTTTCGGTTGTGGGGGTGAAACCCACGCAGGCACGCAGAGAATGTGCAAATTCCTCACTGACTGTGACCCAGGGCCTGGATTCGAGCCCAGGCCCTCAGCGCCGCAGTCCCAGTACTAACCACTGCGTCACATGCCGCCCAATAATAAGGATTGTCTGACTAGCATTCTGGAAATACTAAAGGCAAATAAAGACAAGAATTCAGTTTTAAAGTGAATCCACAGGTTAGCTCTAAATTGGATTTGGCCAACTTTAACCAAAATCACCATGATCAGGCTCTATCATAGCAGAAAAGTGAATCAGTGATGAACAATCAATTAAAGAAATGGTTGTCCTTATCACGGCGGGGCCTGTTCCAATGGCCCCCGACCGGCGCCGTGCCAACTGCGCGCGCGGGACTGACGGGTCCGCGAAGAAGCTCCGTCGCGTCGGATATCCACGCCTGGCACAATTCTGGCGCGGAGGGTCGGAGAATCCCTTCCCGAAGGTCTCAGCTGCTGGCTGGAGGGCCGGTCAGAAACCCACCGCTGCCTCTTTTTGGGAAGACTCGCTCAACCACAAGCCAATCAGGCAGTGCCGGGAGCAGCGGCAAGCCTTCCCCAGGACTTTGAAACCTTGCCTACCGAGAGCTGCCAGCCAATCGGGGTGGCCAACGCTTATGCTCAGCGGCATCACTCAGGAGGTCGTGGCTGCTGCTGGAAAGACCAGCACCGGAGTTTCCGGATTGCACAGTGGCTCAGGCCACAGGAGAGTCATTTGGGGGCCGGGAGTTTGCGGGGTGTCCTACCCCACCCCTCCCCACCCCCAGCAATCAGGACGTCATAAGCGGGCAAGATAGTTTTATTTGTTGTGCACATTGCATGGCGACAAGCCTGCCTACAGCTGGGTCAATATCAGCAATGCCGGGATGAGGCCCTTACGTGGTCATTATTTGGTCACTTAAAAGCCCCAATTGCCGGTGGGGTGATGCAAGAATAGAACCAGGGAATTCAATCTCCCTCCAGTTCCCCAGTAGACCAGACAAGGCTCAAATTCCTTTTTAGCTGTTTATTCAAGCTTAGGCGAAGAAGACCTCACTTCAGTCTAACTGAGAAAGGGGCTTGCAGATCAGTCGCACACACGATGTTTTATATGACATTGCATTACAGACACTTACATAAACAAATTACTGACCGCTGTTTTCTAAAATTAGTCAATCACGGGGCTACAAACACTGTCCTTGTGATTACAGCCGCAATATACTGGACACTATATGGTCAGTGTCCAGTTTAGTTGTTCTTCATTCAAACTGCTTTATTCAAACTGGCTATTGGGGGTCAGTCGCGTCCATACCGTGTACAGCAGGGCTCCCGCGATCCTCATCAGGGGTCAGTTTGCATTTCATCAGCACAACAAAGACTCGAGACTTTGTGGTTGCCAGCCCGCCAATTGACATAACTTTCTTCCATTTTGAATACTCTTAATTAAATTTAATAAATCCAGTTTGTGTTTTATTTTTCACCTTTCCCCTTTCAGGGGGGAAGGTCGACCATGATCCTTCCCGCTCAGAGCTTAATTTTGTTGGGGGCACGAGGGCAGCGGATTTCCTGTAAGCTACCATCCCAACTGAGTAAATACCCTTCCTGCCTCCAAGCTCACCGCCAGGGCGAGTACGATATAAATACATGTGCGTTCATTTTTCTTTCCAATTAAGGGGCAATTTAGCCTGGCCAATCCACCTAACTTGCACATCTTTTTGGGCAATGGGGGTGAGACTCACACAGACATGGGGAGAAGACGCAAACTCCACAGAGGCAGTGACCCGGGGCTGGGATCGAACCCGGTGCCATGAGGCAGCAGTGCTAACCACTGTGCAGCCCCCTCATGTGCGTTTCATAAATTGAATGAAATATAGTTTTAAAGTACAAGACACTGAGCAGAGCCAAGGGATGAACAAGGAGCATCTGTACTCTCCCATTTCAACGTAATGAATTTATTCATTAGGTTTGATACCCAGCAAAAGTAGTGCCATAGAACACCAACTGCCTAGCAACCAAAATAAATCTGGAAATAGAGTGAAAAATAAGTCATTTTCATGTAATTGGCTGCTTTCAAAAAAATGTTGTCAAGTGTACAGTACAAAACCAGCTGTTCTTTTACTCTCCCCGATATATTTCCTATTTTAACAGAACAAAAAGAGTTGTATTCAGCCATTTTCTGCAGCTTAGATTTGGCAATCAAGACCGCTGTGTATTACTGAACAAAAAAACATAAATTAACATGTTGAAGGTTGTTAAGAGAGAAGAGAAGACTGTGGGAGTGTTTTCTGTTATAAACAGTACCCTGCATCCCTCCCCCATACCCCCCCAGTTGGTTGATCCTCAGAGAATATGGGGGAGGTTGTTGTGCTTCAGTGCTCCTAGCATAGAGCTTCATCTGATGGATATGGATGCTGAGAACTCAGCCTGCCTGATTCTCCGACCACATGATTCATGTTAACTACTCAACTTAATTGTGCGGTCGAATAATGAGGGTACTGACGTCCATGTCCAAATTCATGACCGGCTCTGCCATAACAAGAAGCCCTGCCACAGGAGAACTTCAGTGTAAAATGAAAGTGTGCCCTCCCACATGCGTTTCCCAAACAGTCGTGGTTTGCATACACTGTGGGGTAAATTTTTCTCTTTGGTGCTTGGGCATACAACATCACCTGAACGGAGAACACACAGGAAGATTGGGCAGGGAGGAATACACAGCAGTGATAGGAAATCGGGTAACATCTTTTCTAAGGGTGTGATCCTTCCTTCCCAGTTGTCCTTGATGTATTTTATGCAGATGATGTTGTACACTCAAACACTGAAGTGAAAGAACTCCTGCCAACATAACCTTTTCAGATTACATGCGGCTTCAAGGGGATTTCCAAGCAGCACTCTCATTTCTGACGTCACACTTAGCCCCATTCCACTCTCCTTTTCATTCATTCATGGAATGGGAGCATCGTTGGCTGGGCCAGCATTTATTCCCCATCCCTAATTGCCCTTCAGAAGGTGGTGGTGATCTGCCTTCTTGAACCATTGTGGTACTTGTGGTGTAAGTACACCACAGTGCTGTTTGGCAGGTAGTTTCAGTGACAATGAAAGGACAGCAATATATTTCCAAGTTGGGATGGTGTGTGGCTTGGAGGGGAACTTCTAGTTGGTGGTGTTCCCATGTGCCTGCTGTCCTTGTCCTTCTAGATGGTAATGGTCGTGGGTTTGGAAGATGATGTCCAAAGAGCCTTGGTGAGTTCCTGCAGCACATCTTGTAGATGGTATACACTGCTGCCACTGTGCATCAGTGGTGGAGGTAGCGAATATTTGATGATGGGGTGAAAATCAAGCGGTCTGCTTTGTCCTGGAACATGTTGAGCTTCTTGAGTGCTGTTGGAGGTGCACTCATCCAGGCAAGTGGAGAGTATTCCATCACACTCCTGACTTGTGCCTTTGTAGATGGTGGACAGGCTTTGGCGAGTCAGGAGGTGAGTTATTCACACAGGATTCCTAGTTTCTGCCATTTTCTTGTAGCCACAGTATTTATGTAGCTCACCCAGTTCAGTTTCTGCCTTGTGGTAAACCCCACAATGTCGATAGTTTGAGGGAGCGCTGCATGGTTGGAGTTGCCATCTTTTGCCACAATCCTGAGTGCCCACACAGGTGGATGCAAAAGATTCAGTGGTCCTATCCAGAGAAGAGCAAGAGTGTTTTTCTGGTGTCACATTTATCAATCAACCAACAGCTTCCAAACACAGACTACACGGTAGTCTCTGGTGGTACTTTGGTCTGTCCAAATTGGCAGTTGCATCTGCTTGCATAACAGCATTCAGCAGTTCATTGGCTGTGAAATACTTTGTGGTGTTCTGGGACTGTGGTAAGTGAATTCACTCTCTGCTCTTTCCTGTTACTGCGCTGTCTCAGAATCTACACACCCTTTACTTGGCCCTGATACAGCAGGCTCTATGTGACCCATGAACTCTATTTGGAAAAAATGGAAATTCAGTAAATCAATTAGGAATTCAAACATCTGAAACCAACTGAGCAACAGCTTGAAGGGAACATACTGTATTCACTACTTTGCATGGGTTATTGAAATTTCCTGAAAGAGTACAGGATAGAGAGGGCAAAATCAACATCTGTTCATAGCCAATTATCCACAATGTATAGTATGCACCATATTTGTAAGGACAAGAAACTAACTAAGGAACCTACATAAAACCGCTGAAATTATGCAGAGCATGCTAATTACAATCTGAGAATGATGTCAACTGAAAGAATTAGAAAGCTACTGTTGCTTCGTGACACAAGGTTAATAGAAAGGGTCAACTTACTTGAAATAATATAGGGGAATAATCATCAATTTTCAACAGGTCAGTACTTGTGTACCATCTTGTGTAAACTAAAGAATAATATTGACAGAAGCCATTAGATACCCCAGACATGAAATACAATACTTTAGTATTCCCAAAGCACTGCTGCTTGTGACTCGGGAACGTTGAGATTTTGGCCTCTCTCCAACTCATTACCCTCACAATTCTCTTCCTATTACTTTGGTGAGCAAAAAGTCACGGGGGCCATGAATTGAATTCCAGATATATGCTTTTGCTGCAAGCAGCTCTGCACTGGACATGCTAAAGCCAAATGCCTACCCTTATATTATTAAGCAAATCTTTGAATAAATCACAACAGTAAATTTAGAAGGTTGGGTTGCAGGCCATTATGGCCGTTGCCACCTCTCTCCCCGCCACCCCCCCCCCCCCCCCCCGGCTACAAAGTTGGGGAGGAGTCCCCCACCACCACTCTGGATGGTTGTCCCACAGTCAGTCAATGCAGGGAAATCACAAATTGGCCTGAGGTGGGCCTGAAGGGTGTGAGGGGCTGGGGTATCGTCGGGGCAAGACTGGTAGGCCCCAGTGAGGAGGGTGAGAGAGGTAGGGGCTGGGACTGGCAGAACAGTGGGGGAAGGTAACGGCAGTGGGGATGACTTTGGGGAGGGTGCCTCCGATGGGTCCAAAGAGGTCATTCCTATTGCCCTTCGTCAGCTCACATGGTTAACACTGTCGGGCTCCACATTGGGCTTCCCTCAGCCGTGGGTACAATATTGGGCCTGGTGTGGTGAGGCCCTTAAGCGCCCATTAATTAGCCATTCAAGGGCCTCAATTGACCCAAGGGTGTCAGGCCATCCGAGGGCTCCCCACTGCCGCAAGTATAATTGTGCCGGGGGCAGGAACAAGCCGGTAGCCAGTGGGCACGTTGGAATTGAGAGCTAACGGGAGGGTGAAGTCTATCTGAATGTTACCTATATAATCAATACAATAAACCAAAAGGCACAGTGGAATATTACCACCCAAAGAATTTTGTGGAAATTCTTGCACTGCACTCACATTTCGGATTGCACGCCCAGAAAGGTATGTAATCTCTTCATATCATACATTCATAAGATAAGTCCTTATATTTCAATTTTATAAAGCTTTAGTCGGTTTGTACTTGGAGTATGATATGCACTTTTGGCCCCTGCAATTGGTAGTGGCCATTGAGGCACTGAAGAGGATACAGAGGACATGACTCAGTTACAAGGGTAGAATTACAGAGTAAAGTCATGAATGAAGAAGTATCAAGTAGCTGTATAACTAGATCTTTTTTAAATTCTAAAGGACTATCTCAGTAATTTGTGATGGGAATAAATAGAGTCATAGAGGTGTACAGCATGAAACAGGCCCTTCGGCCCGACTTGTCCTTGCCATCCAGTTTTTACCATTAAGCTGGTCCCAATTGCCCACATTTGGCCCATAACCATCTATACGCAGCTTTCCCATATAACTGTCTAAATGCTTTTTAAAAGACAAAATTGTACCCACCTCTACTATTGCCTCTGGCAGCTCGTTCCAGGCACTCACCACCCTCTGTGTGAAAAATTTGTCCACTGGACCCTTGTATATCTCTCCCCTGTCACCTTAAAACTTTTCCCTCTAGCTTTAGACTCCCCTACCTTTGGGAAAAGATGTTGGCTATCTACCTTATCTGTGCCCCTCATTATTTTATAGACCTCTATCAGGTCACCCCTACGCTCCAGGGAAAAATGTTCCAGTCTATCCAGCCTCTCTTTGTAACTCAAACCATCAAATTCCGTTCGTACCCTGGTAAATCTTTTCTGCACTCTTTCTAGTTTAATAGGGTGACCAGAACTGTACACAGTATTCAAAGTGTGGTCTTATTAATGCCTTGTACAACTTCAGCCAGACGACCCAACTCCTGTACTCAATGTTCTGACCAATGAAACCAAGCATGCCAAATGCCGCCTTCACCACCCTGTCCATCTGTGACTCCACTTTCAAGGAGCTATGAACCTGTTCTCCTAGATCTCTTTGTTCTATAATTCCCCCAACTCCCTTCCATTAACTGAGTAGGTCCTACCAAATTTCGATAATGCACCACCTCACATTTATCTAAATTAAACTCCATCTGCCATTCATCGGCCCACTGGCCTAATTGATCATTGCAACCCGAGATAACCTTTTTCACAGCCCACTATGCCACCAATCTTGGTGTCACCTGCAAACTTACTAGCCATGCCTCCTAAATTCTCATCCAAATCATTAATATTAATAACAAATAAGAGTGGACACAGCATTGATCCCTGAGGCACACCGCTGGTCACAGGCCTCCAGTTTGAAAAACAACCCTCTACAACCACCCTTTGGGGGCAATTCTCCGATATGGGGGCCAAGTGTTCGCGCCATCGTGAATGCCGTTGCGTTTAACGACAGCGCGAACAGGGCCCGGGCACGACCTATTCTGGCCCCCATAGGAGGCCAGCATGGCGCTGGAGCGGTTCACGCCGCTCCAGCCTCCTTACGCGGCGTCAAATGGGCGCTGTGCCAACACGCGCAATAGCAGTTGGGCCAGCTCAATCCTGCGCATGCGCGGGGAACTTCTTACGCGCGCCGGCCCCAACCCAACATGGGGTCGGTGTTCAGGGGCCAGATGCGCCAGGAAGTAGGCCCGGGGGGGGTGAGAGGCTGGCCCGCCGATCGGTGGGCCCCGATCGCGGGCCAGACCCCATCAGAGGGCCCGCCCCAGTGAAGGAGCCCCCCCCCCACAGGCCGCCCCCCCGAGCGTTCCCGTAGAGTTCCCGCCGGCAGCGACCAGGGATGAACGGCGGCAGCAGGACTTTGTCGCAAAGGAGCGGCTGCTCAGCCCATCCGGGCCAGAGAATCGGCGGTCCCCAATTCCTACGGCCAGCGTCGCACCATCCGCGCCGGCGCAATAGCACTGATTCTCCGCACCTTATGCAACAACCTACTATGCGGTACCTTGTCAAAGATCTTGCTAAAGTCCATGTTGACAACGCCGACTGCACTGACCTCATCTATCTTTTTGGTTACCCCTTCAAAAAACTCAATTCAATTCGTGAGACATGATTTTCCACTCACAAAGCCACGCTGACTGTCCCTAATCAGTCCTTGCCTCTCTAAATGCCTGTAGATCCTGTCTCTCAGAATACCTTCTAACAACTTACCCACCACAGATGTTAGGGTCACGAGCCTGTAGTTCCCAGGCTTTTCCCTGAGGCCCTTCTTAAACAAAGGCACAACATTTGCTACCCTCCAATCTCCAAGCACCTCACCTGTGGCTGTCGACGATTCAAATATCTCTGCTAGGAGACCCACAATTTCCTCCTTAGCCTCCCACAATGTCTTGGGATACATTTCATTAGGTCCTGGGGATTTATCTACCTTGATGCGCTTTAAGACTTCAAGCACCTCCTTCTCTGTAATATGTACACTCATCAAGACACCACTATTTATTTCCCCTGGTTCCCTAACATCCATGCCTTTCTCAACAGTAAATACCGATGAGAAATATTCATTTAGGATCTCACCCATTTCTTGTGGATCTACACATAAGAGGCCCTTCTCTCTCCCTCATTACTCTTTTGCCCTTTATGTATTTGTAGCAGCTCTTTGGATTCTCCTTTGCTTTATCTGCCAAAGCAATCTCATGTCCCCCTTTTGCCCTCCTGATTTCTCTCTTAACTCTACTCCGTCAACCTCTGTACTCTTCAAAGTTTATCCCAGCCGCCGGTACTTGTCATATGCCTCCTTTTTGGCCAAGGCCTCAATATTCCAACCAGAGACATCCAGGGTTCCCTACTTCTACCAGCCTTGCCCTTCACTCTAAAAGGAATGTGCTTACCCTGATCCCTGGTTAACACACTTTTGAAAGCCCCCCACTTACCAGTTGTCCCTTTGCCTGCCAACAGACTCCCCCAATCAACTTTTGAAAGTTCCTGTCTAATACTGTCAAAATTGGCCTTGCTCCAATTTAGAATTTTATCTTTTGGGCCAGACCTGTCATTCTCCATAGTTATCTTAAAACTAATGGAATTTTAGGAAAATCGAACATGCCAATAGAAATATCAATAATGGGTCAGGATGCCAATAAGTCTTTGTTCTCTTACACTTACACTGAATGGAACAGGTGAATGGGGTAAGTACGAGTACAGTTTGGATCTTTAAGAAGGTACTTAGCATGTTCAAGTGTGAGAAGTATTGAATATAGCTTACTGTAATGCAGGGAGGAATGACATTCTTCAGCCAGAGTACTTTGAGTGAACTGGAAACTTAAAAAAAACACTTAGGCTACACGTTTGAGATGACGTAAACTTTATATGTATTGTCTGTAGTTGTAAATGGGACTATGATATATATAATCAATATATATTCGACTCGATGGGCTGAATGGCCTCCTGTACTGTAAATTCTATGATTCTATGATATATGTATATATACAGAATTGGAAGAAATTGAATTGTTTTGCACTTTATGAAATGTCAACTTTGAATAGTCATGTAGTGCACATTTACAAATTTTTTGAATAAAATATATTGTGGGGGAAAAAAATAATTAATTAAATACACCAAGTCATATTTAGCCATTTTCTCTCTGAGCTTGCTCAAAATCATCTTAGGAAGTTGGAAAGAAATCTCTACTATTTCTCTTCAAATTTGTCCCTTTCTTGTCACTTTGAGGATTAAGCATTACTGCTGGCCAGGGAGCCGAGTGGCGCTCTGGTAGAATCTCTAGAATTTTGGTTCAAGTCCCACTTCAGGACCAGATGACCAGAGAAGACATGTTTATATGTAGCCAAAAAGATTAATTATCGGCCTGTAAATGCTGACAAGCAGGAGAGTTTCCTTACTGGTCGGCCTTACTGCGGAAGACAATGGCAATAGGAAAGGCAAATGGAATATTGGCCTTTATTTCAAAGGGAATGGAGTACAAAAATAGGGAAGCCTTGCTGAAACTGCACAAGGATCGAATTGGACCACACCTGGGGCGGAATTCTCCGCTCCCCACGCCGGGTGGGAGAATCGCGGGAGGGCCGGGCGACTCACGACACGACCCCCTGGTGCCCCCCGCGATTCTCCCACCCCCCCGCTCGTAAGAATCGGCGCTAGCCGTTTTTCACGACGACCGGCGATTCTCTGGCCCGGATGGGCCGAGCGGCCTGCTGTTCCCGACTGGTTCACGACGGCGGCAACCACACCTGGTCGCTGCCGTCGTGAACATGGGCGCCAAAGTGCTGTTTGAAGCTCGTGGGGGGCGTAGAGGGGAGTGAGCACCACGGCCGTGCTCGGGAGGGGACTGGCCCGCGATCAGTGCCCACCGATCGTCGGGCCGGCGTCTCAAAGCGACGCACTTTTTCCCCTCCGCCGCCCCGCAAGATGAAGCCGCCACGTATGCAGGGCAGCGGAGGGGAAGATGGCAACCATGCATGCGCGGGTTGGAGCCGTCGTGACGTCAGCCGCGCATACGCGGGTTGGAGCCGGCCAACCTGTACATGCGCGGCTGACGTCACATAGGCGCCGCCGTCGCGTCATTCTCGGCGCGCTGCCTTGACGCAAGCGTCAAGGCCTGGCGGCCGAGATTTACGGAGCGCCGCTCCTAGCCCCCCGGGTGGGGGTGAATTAGGTGCGAGGAGCGGCCTCCGAGGCCGTCGTGAAACTCGGCCGAGTTCGCGACGGCCTTCCCGATTTTTTGCGGGAGCGGAGAATTCTGCCCCTGGATATTGTGAACAGTTTTGGTGCCCTTATCTAAGGGAAGATAGACTGGCATTGGAGGCAGCCCAGAAAAGATTTACTCGTTAACCCTGGGTATGGAGGGATTTTCTTGTGAGGCAAGGTTGATTGGGCCTGTACTCTCTGAAGTTTAAAAGAATAAGAGGCTACCTTATTGAGACATATACCACGAGGCTTGACAAGACTGTTCACGAGGTTATAACAGCTAGTGGCCAGGATAATCACAGATGGGCATTGCAGCCATTATTCACCCTTCCATTTATCTGTATGATGCAGTAGCTCGCTGGACCTCTGGTTCCAATGAGAGCATTGAAGAATATGTAAGTTATAGAATATCTATTTTGTGAATTTGGTAGAACATGTGTCATGTTAGAATTATGGTAAACATAGCTATAATAATAAACAGTGTAAAGGATTTACTTTGTGTGTTAATTGTGCTTCAAGTAACAGTTTTTATTTGGATAATGTACTCAGAGGTTAAAGGTCCTTGTGTGAATCTACATTGATCCTTTTTATTTTTAGTAGTATGTTATTCTTATCCCAGAGTGGTATGGTAGACAGGTTGGGACCAACAGCCTGGTCCTGTGCTGTCTGTCCTAAGTATTTTTTGATTTTTCAATTAGTATAATTGTGTGATACATTAAAATTATAGGGTTCATTCAGTGAACCTATGCTCCCATTGGAACATATGGGACTAGAAATCAACCACTCTGAGTGGCCGTTCTTCAGGGATTGCTGAATTTAGTCTTGCCGGGTTTTTTGCATTTGATTCCTGAAAAGCTCACTTTTTTTTTGCAAAACTAAGAACTAACTGAACAGAGCCAGCTGGAAGAAATAAGATGGTTACTAATAGCAACATTTTATTTTGGCATTAACCAGGCACAGAAATAATTTTTCACAGATGGTACTGCGTTGTTGACAAATTCATCTGGGAACAAGGGGTGACAACACTTTAGCCGCTTTCATCTTTCCTCAGTGAGCCACATTTCAGATTAGAAAGAAGCCAGTTTGCCCACAGAACTCTGGGTATTTTGCCACAAACCAACATTGTGCGCAAGGCCGAGGAAAAACGTGAGGTAGATTGGTGAAAATAAATGGAAGGATTGCACAGAGGAACACCACAACCTTCATTGACCTATCACTGAGTTGACTGGACCCAAGAGTCAGCCGGGGGTGGTGAGGGGGGGGGGGGGGGGGGGGGGGGGGGTTGAGCTGTGGTGCCATGGCATATTCTGGAAGTGATTGATGCAGGTTGCACGTGGAGTGGAAGTTGTGTGATAAATGAGACCCTCAACATTCCTTCATCCTCTTCCCCCAACTAGTCGTACTCTCAAATCCCATCGGGTTGAATTTTCCCAACTTCATGAAGAGAGAGTTGGGGGTGGGAGAGCCGGAGCAGTAGGGGGGGGGGGAATCACATTGGGAAGGTTCCCTCACACACTCCTGCCGGCGGGCAAGGAAGTCAGCAGCCTGCTCCAACAAGGTGATCAGCCAACTACACGAGTTAATGGCCCAATTAGGCGCCATTTTCCAATGGCGATGGGATCTGTAGAGAGAGTGTCCTGGCAGCCAGACAGGGAGATGTCAGACCCAGAAGCTCCACGCCCCCAGTTGCAACAAGACAAAGCTAATCCCGTCCACACTGATGCCAGATCAGTGTGGGCCTTTTCAATCTAACATCTGCAGAAACTGTTCGCACCCATGTTGATACCGTGCACTCACTTTCCTGCCTCAGCAGTACTGGTGGGGCTGCCGGGCTGACATTGCTGTGGGCCCTCTGGACTTGCCGGGTCCCTGATCTGCCCGCCATCATTAACTGGATGAGGCTCCAGGAAACAGCTTCTCAAATGGCTACGTCCAGGAAGATCATGACCACAATCCCACCATTTTCACTCCTCGCTTACCGACCCAGAATTGAGGCCACCATTGGGATCGTGACATAACTGGTATGGTCCAACCCATCATTATCGGTGCGAGCCAATGAAAGGGTTAAACGCAATTGTAAATTGGGGACATCCATTGATTAAAATGTTTTAGCTGGACAAAATGTTATCAATTAATGTTTCAATTCATTATGAACAACAGAGCTGGTTAACACTAGCTGCTTATAAACAGAACAATTAGCATGACAGTATAATACAGCATGGCCTAGTTAAGGGGCATTTCACTAATGAGAGGATTCCTTGAAAAGTTATTTGGAGATCTATTCATTTTCATAAACCTGCGACATTTGTTAAACTGCCACGACATGGTGAATGGAAATATACGTTCATCGTCAGAATGCTCCCATTAAGAAGCTTCAACATTAATCGAATGGGCTCACACCGAAGGATAGGTTGCATTACGCAACATTGAGAGTTATGGTAATGAAGGCTGTTTGTTTCCCTGAATGACAGTGCCACTTCCTGTCCTTTGTCAAAACAAACGCTTTTCTTTTCTCATGACCTTTGGTGTGTACTGTTTGCCGGCGAGTTAGACACATGCTTGAATAAGTGTGTCACTCAAAGCCTCTCTGCAGACAACAGCGCTGTTCACCCATCTATGATACTGCAGTGAATGAGCGGAGAGTTGTGTTTTATCTGAGCTGACAACGTCAAATCGAGCTAAATTACTAACACAAATAACACCAGAATTTTATATCAATTTTGGCCTGCAAACACGATTATCTTAGTGAGCTTTAGTACATGCTCCTTTTTTAAAAAACCTAGTGTCAAAATATAATAATTACCGTGTGATGCTGGCAGAAAAAGCTTTTGTAATTTTTCAAAATTGAGAAAGGCAAAATGTTGATTTTTAACATTTAGAGTGTACATTAAGTAGGTAGTGTTATCTCTTTGTTTAGTTGCTTTATGTGTCCACATGGCTACATAAGCATGTAAACTGTAGAGCGGAAAGTTACCCAACTCTCAGCCGGTCTTTCCTTCGCGTTGGCCTAAAGATTCTGTCAAAGGTCACCCAGCAGGGAGAGCCCAAGGGTGAAACATTTTGAACCCAACTACCTTGTTTTGTAGCTAAGAAAGCTCATGTAGATGAATTTTCTATTGAAAGTAAAACTAAATATATCCCTTTATTCAAAGTTTATGATACGATACTTCCAACAATAACTTGAATTTATATAGCACCTTCAATGTAGGAAAATGCCCCAAGGCATTTCCAGAAGCCATCCCTAGGTGGTAGAATGGTGCCATGATTAAGGGAATTGACGCCTGAGCCCTGGCAGTGTAAATGGGCTACTGCCAACGTACAGGTAAATGCAACAGAAATTTGTCTTAATTTTTATTAATTTCATCATATTCATAAAAGGGTCGGCTTGAGAATCCTGCATGTTTCCCCACGTAGCAATACCTACATCTGTTTTGCTATTGTTCGTGAAGGAAGAAGAATATATCCTTATCTTGTAGAGACCTTTGATAATTAGGACGTATATGTTTCCGCAAACTCTTTAATGTAGTAGAGGCAGAGTATGGATTAGCCTTAGAACATTATCCTCTGCCGAAGAAAAATAGACCAGATGCATTTCCTCTGCTGTATTGCATCTTATTCCTTCACAGCACACACGTTAATCCTTTGACAATCCAACTACTAAGGAATGTAACCCTTATTACATAACACCAAAGCTCTTTGCCTGACCTTTGGCTTTCTTGACAATTATCAAGCTGCCGTCATCTCCTTTGGGGTGCTATCCTCTAGTTGCGCCTAAGACGCAACTCTCAAACTCCACCTGTTCAGGTCTTTGTGACCTGCTGCCTATTTTCAGAAAAGAAATGGAATCGACAACCAGGGTCTGGATTCTCCGCAGCCCGGCGCCGAAATCGCGTTCGACACGGGGGCAGAGAATCCCTGTTGACGCGGAGATCGTAACCGGCACCGCTCCCGCGATTCTCTGGTCCTCGGAAAATCGCTCGTGTGCAATTTATGTGGCGCGGCTTGGGGGCCACTGACAGAGGCCTCCACCCACCACCCCCGATTCTCCGCGCAAAACTGCCCGTGTTCCCGATGGCGTGGCTCTAACCACGTATTGGCCGTTGGGAACCTCGGGTGGCGGCTGCGGACTCGGTCCGTGGCCGCCCTGGTGTGGGGCGGGGGGATCGAGTAGCGGAAGGGGCCTCATGGGCAGCCGGCGCGGCGATCAGGCGGCTCAGATCCGCGGGTGTACGCCATCTCAGGGGGGCCTAAGGTCTGGATGACGCCCCGCAGTCCGAGTCCGTCATGTTGTACGGCAGCTGCCATGCAGGGGGCGGTTCCTCAGCCAGATCTGTGAGCAGCTCCCCGAGGCACTGCCATCCCCTGCAGATAGGAGAATCGCTCTTGACTTTTTGAAGGAAAGTCAAGAGTGAAAGGCCAGCGTTTTTACGCTGGCGTGGGGACATAGCCCCATTTTTGGAGAATCCAGCACCAGTGCTCTTATATCAAATCTTTACCTTGGGAGCACGAGACCCCAATTTTCTAACAGTACCTTTTATTAGTGATTGACAGTTTGCTTCACTGTTTATTAGCTGAAACGAAATTATACATTGCTTGGAGGAGTTCGTCGCCAGTACATTTTGGATAAAGTATGAAGCTCCTGGTGCTCCCCAGTTGCTCAGTTGGTCAAGACATGTTGTGCGGTGTACTGCCGTCATCTCAGAGTTAAGAAGGGTTGAGAGTGCGCACATGACAGGCATTAATCTCACTTGAATCTTCATAAATAAAGGCTGGATAGTTTCCAGATCTATGTTGTGTAAATGGAGATTGATAAGCATGTTCAGTCGACAATAATCAAAATGTAGAATATTTTCATTACCAAATAACATTTAGCTTTAGAGGCAATAGATTGTGCATCATTAATCTGCTAGAAACTTGTTAGGAGACAAATGAATGTGGTAGACAATTATTATCCAGCAGATGTAGATTATCAGAGTACTCAGAGTTTATTTGGATTGTGGTTGCTTGATTATAGCAAATTTCAATTGGTATACTTGGTGTATGGTGCAGTTAGCTTTGTATACTTGGATTTCAACATCTCTGGAATGTAGCATACTTAGCATATCTGGATTCATGTTCTTGGTTGATAAAATTCTTGGATTTGGAAACTAGCATTATAGAATTTTTGGATTTATATATATAGGGCGGAATTCTCTGCTCCCGGGAAAAATCGGGAGGGCTGTCGTGAACTCGGCCGAGTTTCACGACTGCCTCGGAGGCCGCTCCTCGCCCCCTATTCTCCCCTCCCGGCGGGGCTAGGAGCGGCGCTCCGTAACTCTCGGCCGCCGGGCGGCGCGCCGAGAGTGACGTAACGGCGGCGCCTATGTGACGTCAGCCGCGCATGCGCAGGTTGGCCGGCTCCAACCCGCGCATGCGCGGCTGACGTCACGACACTGACAGCTCGAACCCGCGCATGCGCGGTGGCCGTCTTTCCCCTCAGCTGCCCCGCAAGACGTGGCGGCTTGATCTTGCGGGGCGGCGGAGGGCAAATAGTGCATCCGATTGAGACGCCGGCCCGACGATCGGTGGCACCGATCGCGGACCTGTCCCCTCCCGAGCACAGTCGTGGTGCTCATTCCCCACCAGGCCCCCTACAAGCTCCAAACGGGCATCTCACACCCGTTTCACGATGGCAGCGACCAGGTGTGGTTGCCGCCGTCGTGAAACGGTCGCGAATGGCAGGCCGCTCGGCCCATCCGGGTCGGAGAATCACCGGTCGCCGTGAAAGACGGCGAGCGGCGATTCTTCCGAGCGTGGGGGGGGGGCGCCAGGGGGGTGTGCAATTTGTCGGGGGGCCCTCCCGCGATTCTCCCATGCGGCGTGGGGAGCGGAGAATCGCGCCTATTGTTTGTAGTAACATAATTTCAATATACTTGGATTATAAAGAGTTAAATTCCACCCCAAATATTCTATAATCTATCGGCTGATATCCAGCCTCACCATGTGAAGAGTTGGTGGGGAATGCATCCCTGCTGATCATAGATGTGCCACAGCCATTTCCAATTCCCTGGAGCAGTCATTAATTTGGGGCGGAATCTCCACCCCTCACTAAGGGGGGAATCCCACCTCAGAAGCTGCTAGCTAAATTGATTGACCAGAAACTCCCAGCAATAGCGCCATGAGGAGGGGGGGAGGGCGCTGCTGCAACCACACGCAGTCACAGCAGTATAAATGCTGGAGGCCACAGGACCAGGTAAGTCTAGAGTCTCGTGGCGAGTAAGGGAGAGGAAGTGTGGGCTGTTGAGCCAGGCTTGGGTTGGTGGGAGGGAGGGAGTGAGTGCATATTTCCAAGTCAGAATGAGTGTGGCTTAGAAGGGAACTTGCAAGTGGTGGTGATTCCATGTATCTACTTGGACTCTAGGTGGTAGAGGTTGTAGGTTCGGAAGGTGAATCTGAGAGCCTTGGTGAGTTGCTACAATTCATCTTATGTACAGTACACGTTGCTGCCACTGTAATCGGTGGTTGAGGCAGCGAATGTTTGAAATGGTGGATGGGATGCCAATCAAGCCCGTTGCTTTGTACTGGTGATGTTGAGCTGCTTGAGTATTGTTGGAACTGCTTTCAAGGCAAGTGGAGGGTATTCAATCGCAGAATCACAACATTGTTCCAATCAGAAGGAAGCCATTCAGCCTATTATGCATTGTAGATTATGGACAGGATTTGGGGAGTCGGGGGTGAATGTTTCACTGCAGAACAAGCCCCTGACCTGCTCTTGTAGCTACAGTATTTATATGGCTTGTTCTGGTCAATGGTAACAGCCAGGATGCTGATAACGGGGTATTCTGTGATGCAATGCCATTGAATGTCGAGGGGAGATTGTTCGAATCTCTCTTGTTGGAGGTGGTCATTGCCTGGCATTTTGTTATGGCACAAATGTTACTTGCCACTTGTCAACCCAAACCTGAATATTGTCCAGGTCTTGCTGCATTTGGGCAAGGACTGCTTCAATATCTGAGGGGTCACAAATGGTGCTAAACATTATGGTACCATCAACAAACATCCCCACTTCTGACTTTATGATGGATGAAGGCCACTGCTGAAGCAGCTGAAGATAATTGGGCCCAGGACACTAGCCTAAGGAACTCCTGCAGTGATGTCCTCGGACTGGGATGATTAATGGGAGGAAAGATAAATGCTACCTCGCAGAGATCACTAAATATTCACAGACAGCTTTCTTTGAGGTAAATTGTCACTTGGCAGTTGATCGCTATCAAATGTGTCCAACTCTGTCTAGGAACTGTGACTAATGGAATTGTGTCAGAATATTCCTTAAACTATTCAAAAATGATTTAGGACAGGATGGTTTTCTCACGAGTTGTCAACTCTGCATTCCCCTCCTGAAGGCAGTCGATTTATCACTAAACAACAGTTCCAAATGTTAGGAAGCTATTTGACAATGGTATTCACACAGCGAGCACTAAATCTGTCCTCACCTGGGGCGGGATTCTCCGAAACCCCCCCGCCGGGTCCATTTTCAATCCATTGCCGATCTCATCCCACTCTCCCTAGCTTTATAATCTCCTCAAGCCCTACAGCATTTGAAGATATCTGCATTCCTCTAATTCTGGCTTATTGAAAAATCCTGGGCGAGATTCTCCGACCCCCGGCCGGGTCGGAGAACCGCCGGGGGATGGCATCAATCCCGTCCCCGCCGTGTCCCGAAATCTCCGCCACCAGAGATTCGGCGGGGGCGGGAATCGCGCCGCACCGGTCGGCGGGGTTCCCCCCCCCCCCGGCGATCCTCCGGCCCGCGATGTCAAGCCTCCCCCGTCTGTGGGAATCAAAACACCTACCTGAAAATGAAATGAAAATGAAAATCGCTTATTGTCACGAGTAGGCTTCAATGAAGTTACTGTGAAAAGCCCCTAGTCGCCACATTCCGCCGCCTGTTCGGGGAGGCTGGTACGGGAATTGAACCGTGCTGCTGGCCTGCCTTAGTCTGCTTTAAAAGCCAGCGATTTAGCCCAGTGTGCTAAACCAGCCCCTAAAAGTGACATTCCCTGACTGGGAATCGAACCCGGGCCGCGGCAGCGAGAGCGCCGAATCCTAACCACTAGACCACCAGGGACCACCGGGAGTGGTGGCGCGGGCAGGCTCCGGGGTCCTTGGGAGGGGGGAGGGCGCGGGGCAATCTGGCCCCGGGGGGTGCCCCCACGGTGGCGCTCGAGGCCCACCGATCGGCGGTCGGGCCTGTGCCGTGGGGGCACTCTTTTCCTTCCGCCTTCGCCATGGTCTTCACCATGGCAGAGGCGGAAGTGACCCCTGCGCATGCACGGGGATGACATCAGCAGCCGCTGAAGCTCCGGCGCATGCACGGACTTACGCAGGCCGGCGAAGTCCTTTCGGCCCCGGCTGGCATGGCGCCGAAGGCCGTCCACGCCAGCCGGCGGAGCGCCAACCACTCCAGGGCGGGCCTAGCCCCTCAATGTGAGGGCTTGGCCCCAAAAGGTGCGGAACCTTTGGGGCGGCCCGACGCCGGAGTGGTTCACGCCACTCCATCCCGCCGGGACACCCCGCCCCCCCCCGGGTAGGGGAGAATCCCGGCTCTGATTTTAATCAATCCGTGGCTGGTGGACATGCTTTAAGTTAGCAGAACTCTAGGCACTGGAATTCCCTCCCTAAACCTCTCCGCCTTGCTTTCAAACTGCGAGCTGCCTTGATATATCCTTGTCTGGCTTGGCACCAACTTTGTTTCACAGTAATGCTCCTTTGAAACACCTTGGTACACTTCACATTGTTAAAGACACTATGGGCACGCTCAAAACAGAATAAAACAGACTCCGTTCTGGGCAGAATTAGCAGGGTCGTTCCCAGCACTTGTAGCACCGGGAATGATCCCGCTATCAAACGGCACTCTGCCTTGTTTTCGTATCCTGGCGGGGAATGCCCCGCGAGGCCGCACTTTGTGTCATTTCCTCCGACAAGCGGAGCTCCTCAGTGCAGGAAGGGTCTCTCTCGACCCCCTGACACAATCTCCGGACCCTCACCCCAATGCTCCAATTCACCTGTTGGGTGTCCTTGAGTCCCTCCCACACCACACCACACATGGGCAGGGTGCCCCTGGGCCCGATCCCCAGTGCGGGCACAATGCCAGATTGGCACCTTGGCATTGTCAGCTGGGCACTACCCCGGCAGTACCACCTGGGTACCCTGGCAGTGCCAGACTGGCATACAGGTGGCACTGCCAGAGTGCCAGGCTAGCAGTGTCAAGGTGTACAGTGGTACCAGCAGCCAGGGGTTCCACATTGCCTGTAAGACAACCATGCAGAGCCTTCTATCGCCTGGAGGACCCCCCCAACCACACCCCCATGGTATCATTCTGCCTGGTCCCCATTTATGGGAACCAGAACTGAACGACGCCCAGCTGGGTCTCCTCAGAGAGGCCAATAGATCTGGGTGGCCAATCAATCCGCCGTCAGCATGGACAGGACCCAGATCATGACATCTCATGAGACCTGATTAGATCTCGCAAGGTGTCACGGAGGAATCCCGGGAAGGCCTCTCCCAGGAAATCCACCCGCATCTCGTCCCGATTCCAGCCAATAGACCGTGCCCTATAAATACAAGCTCTTATTGTTAGGATGATAATTTAAAGAAAGCAGATAACTATGTCTTAATATTGGAAAATGTAAGATTGCAAGCGTAAATAAAGACATAAAAGATCAGATTATATGCAGCAAAATTGGTTCCATGTTTCTGAAGACCATGCAAATATCACATTTGAATGCAATGGGTTCTAATTGATTATAATGTTGCAAAATGTTACTTACTTTAAAGTCATGGAGAAAATAGTGGGTGTTTAGGTGGATTGGCCATGCTAAATTGATCCTTAGTGTCCAAAAGGTTAGGGAGGGTCAGGATGGGACGTGGGAATGGGTAGGGTGCTCTTTCGGAGGGTCGGTGCAGACTTGATGGGCTGAGTAGCCATCTTCTGCAGCCTCCTTCTGCCCTGTAGGGATTCTATAATTCTATTATTCGATGAAAATTCAGTTTTCCCTCAGAGACTTCACTTGAGCCCAAGTGTTCACAACAAAGCAACTTGAACACCGTTGAAATCAATCGTACGAATTATCTTTTTGGATCCACACATTAACTGCATTATGGTTCAGAGGATTCTTTCAGGTTTATACATTGCGGTCTTTTAATTTGCTGCGCATGAAACCATGGGCGGGATTCTCCATCGCGAGTCCGGCTCGCAACGCTGCCAGCGAGGACGGAGAATTTGGTGCTCAGCCATATCTCCATTCACTGCAGCTGGACGAGGGAATCCCACCAGCGTGAAGCAATGGAGAATCGAAGCTCTAAATCTGCGTGACTCTTCTTGGCACAGCGTCCTGCTTGGCAAGAGCACAGATCACAGAATCAGCAAGTTATATTTATATAACATCTTTATTTAGGTAAATGTCCCCAGGCACTTCACAGGAGTATTTCAAACCAAACCATGATACTGAGACACATGAGGGGTACGAGAGCAGATGGACAAAACCCTGGCCAAAGGGGTACTTTTTAAGGGGTGTGAGGAAAGCGAGGCAGAGGGATGTAGGGAGGGTACTTCAAAGTTCGGGGGCCAAGGCAACTGAAGCACAACTACCCGCGGGTGGTGCGATTATCATAGGGAATGCACAAAAGGCCAGAATTCGAGGAGCGCAGATATAGAACATAGAACAGTACAGCACAGAACAGGCCCTTCGGCCCTCAATGTTGTGCCGAGCCATGATCACCCTACTCAAACCCACGTATCCACCCTATACCCGTAACCCAACAACCCCCCCCCCTTAACCTTACTTTTATTAGGACACTACGGGCAATTTAGCATGGCCAATCCACCTAACCCGCACATCTTTGGACTGTGGGAGGAAACCGGAGCACCCGGAGGAAACCCACGCACACAGGGGGAGGACGTGCAGACTCCACACAGACAGTGACCCAGCCGGGAATCGAACCTGGGACCCTGGAGCTGTGAAGCATTTATGCTAACCACCATGCTACCCTGCTGCCCATATCTTTGAGGGTACAGGACTGGAGAAGGTTACACAGATACGGAGCAGCGAAGTCATGGAAATATTTGAAAGCAAGGATAAGAATTTTAAAGTCAAGGTATTGCTTTCTTGGAAGACGATGTAGGTCAGCGAGCAGGGCCGTGGGGGGAGGGGGTGTGGGTGGTGGAGGACATTACCTTTTGAGAGTTATGACTTGGGCAGCAGAGTTTTGTATGACCTCAAATTTCCAAAGGGCACACTGTGGGAGACCAGTCAAGAGTGCTTTGGAATATTTGAGTCTTCAGGTATTGGAGACACGAATGAGGGTTTCAGCAGCGAGCTAAGAAGTGGAGTGATCTTCTGGAGGTGGAAATAAGAAGTCTTAGTGGAGCATGAACCTGAGGTTGGAAAACCATCTGGCAATCAAATGTGACACCACGGTTATAACAGGCTGGCTTAATCTCAAACTGATGCAAGGGAGAGAGATGGAGATGGTAGCTGCAAAACGAAGTTTGAAGTGGGAAACAGAGAGCATGGCTTCAGTCTTCCCAATATTGAATTCAATAAGCCAATATAATATTTAAGAATCAGATACACAGAGCAGTGTGCCTCCCAGTTCTGCAGTTATTACAATAAACACCATGAAAAATGTGAATAAAATATCAATAAAAATAACAATATCATAAAATATTATGAAAGGCATATATTTTGATCTCCTCGGATCATAGAATTTACAGTGCAGAAGGAGGCCATTCGGCCCATCCAGTCAGCCCTCACAAAGAGTAATGTTGGAAAAAGAAATCCGAAACAGACCAGCTATATATATGTATATATCTGGGTTCATAAAATGGCAATCATTACTTCTTTAGCTTGTTCCTTTATATCTGATGGCCTTATTATTATCATCGAGCAAGTCATGTGGAAATGTTGGCCTTGATTTTAATCTGGGCAGGTGGGAGAAAGGGGTGTCGGAATCTCTGCTGCTTCAGAAATTAGGCCCAGGCTATTTTAATTCCAAGGCTTCATTCGGATATTGACAACTGAGTTCCCAACTGAATGTCCGGCACAGTCGGGAAGCAGCAGAAATGTGTGCGACCTGGAGGCTGCACCCCAACACATGTTGGTGGTGGGAATGAGTTTCTGCAACGCCTCATGGGGACATTGTATTTAAGGCAGGGATGGAGCAGCAGTGGGGGGGGAAGCAACTTAGAACTGAGGAGGCAGGAACATTCTTTGTGGGAATCCAGAGCAACCTAAAGTCAGTGTACCCTGCTACATTAATACTTTGATAATCTTCAGAATATTGCAGATGATGGCCTTATTTTATTAGATTGTTTTAAAAAAATTTGGCAATTGAGATTCATCTGTCATATTAAAAAATGTAAACAAGTCATCTGATTTTTTTTTCTCAGGTCTGGCTGGATGCTGGTACCCAGATTTTCTTCTCGTATGCCATTTGCCTTGGATGCTTGACTGCGTTAGGAAGTTATAATCCCTATCATAACAACTGCTACAGGTAAAAGAGTAATTTGCTGAAGTGGGGTTTTGAACTTGCAAGCTACAGGCTAGATTTCAGCAATTGTTATTCTCAATGTTCTATATTAAGCCAGGCAGTTTACAAAGTGCTCACTGCCACAAATCAGCATTCTTTTGTCAGGTGGAGGCACTAAAATTCTATCCCACTGTTCTCCTCAACAATAAAATGGCTGATGTAAATAGTCTAATTCATCCATCCTGTAACAATTTCACTGTGAATGACACTATAGGCTGATGTGTTATGCAAAAGCATTTTAAATACCATTTCATAAATTATCGAGTTGTTTTTTTCAATTACATATTCTTTACATGGCTACTTTATCGAATCTTTATGCTGCTTTTATCACCCTAACATGAATAGAATAATAGTTCACACTAATTTATTTCTGATTGGTGTTCCTGGTGGCTTAATGCGCAGGTCTGCCGTCTTTGAGACACACTGACAAAGACGTTTCTATGTTTGATTCCTAGTCTATACCAGGTATGGAAATCTCAATATCCCCGAAGCAGGTTTAAGCTCTTGAATACGACAATGTCACCCCAGTTGGATGTCAGATGAGATAACTTGAGTGAAGATGTTCCCCATGGTTGATCTTCACTGATACTCACCATTTAGATGTGAGGGGAAGGAAAAGACACAGATAAGGTTATTACTGTATACTGCCACCGACAAAGAGTTCTATCTGTACACTCCAGTGTGACGACTGGAAGACTTAAGGAATGTTGGATCGCAGCAACAGGATGCTTTTCAACCACAATCTGAAACCTCATAGTTCAGCATATCCCTTCCTCTACCATTGCCATTGTGTTGTGTGGCATCACCACCATGCTGAATGGGATGGACTCAGCGAGGCCGAGTGTCCATTTGATCCAGCGGCAATAAAGCTAAGTGGGCATTTAAGCTCTTTTAGCTATGAGAGTCCAAGTCGCACGCATTGTGGATGGGATCCAGATTGCGACATCACATGAGATCTCGTGCGGCATAACGACTGTCCTGGGAGAGGCCTCACCCGGGATCTACTGGCCGCATGCCGTCCCGATTCCGCGGGACATGGCTGGTAAATTGCGCCCCTTATCTTTCTTTATCCCCAATGAAAGGCAAGACTTGGCTTCTGTGCGCAATTAATCCTATTCTGGAACTGTTTCTAGAAACATGTATTAAGGCTTTGGAAGACCCAGTACGGAACTCGTTGCAACTCACAGCTCTCCGTGGAACTAAAGACTATATAATCCCCATCCCCCGATTTGCCCCTCTGCTTTCTATTGACATGCGGACCACGGGAGCAAATAGAAGACACCTTTGCATCAACTAATTGAATTTCCAAGAAAGTTGTGCAGGGTGGAAACCCATCAAATCTAGGTTCTGACCCAAGCTCTTGAAATGCCGTCCCTACACCTCTCCATCTCTCGACCTTGCTTTCCTCATTTAAGGCACTCCTCAAAACCTACCTCTTTGCCCAAGGTTTTGGTCACCTGCCCTAATATCTTCTTAAGTGGCTTGGCATTTTGTTTTAGAATGCTCCTGTGAAGCACTTTTGGATGCTTCATGGCATTAAAGGTGCCACAGAAGTACAAGTTGTTGTCCCAAACTGATGGGAATGCAGCGCTTTTCCTCCCTGCACTGTGGAATTTGGAGCCGCCGAACAAGATCTCCAGGTAGAAATAGCAGTTTCCAGCTGATTCTGCAACTTGTACTCTATCCACTCTGGTATGAGTGGTTCATCTCTGGAATGCTATACTATACTCAACATGAAGCAGCAACCCAGATTCCCATTCTTCGATTAGTCAAAACAAATATACAATTCGGAAGAGGTCTCGTGGACTGTTTATTGAATTCTTCTTGCCGGCAACTGTACAAATGGGATGAGCATCAAACACTTGACTGGATAGCAAGTTGCAGAATATACATGTTCTGTATTTCAAAAGCACACACCTGTGCCTGTAGAACAAAAGGTTTGAGAGCCGAGTGTCTGTTGAGTGCCATTAGTGTTAATTCTATCCAGCACCATCTCAGATGTCTGTGTGTGTGTTTGAATGCTGTGCAATTACAGGTTGTGAACTTCAAAGAGACAATCTTACTCAGCAAATGTCCCAGGCATTTGGAAGAATATGAATGACTGACCACCAAATGGATGGTTATGAGAATCACAGTTTTTTAAAAATACATTTAGAGTACCCAATTCATTTTTTCCAATTAAGGGGCAATTTAGCGTGGCCAATCCACCTAGCCTGCACATCTTTGGGTTGTGAGGGCGAAACCCACGCAAACACGGGGAGAATGTGCAAACTCCACACAGACAGTAACCCAGAACCGGGATTGAACCTGGCACCTGGGCGGCGTGAGGCAGCAGGGCTAACCCACTGCGCCATTGAGCTGCCCTGAGAATCACAGTTTTTAATGTTCTTTGTTCTGATCTATCTTCAAAGGAATTTGGAGATAGATGTTTGGAGGTTTTACTCCAAGATGGGAATGAAAGATAGAACTTTCACTTCTGTAGCACCTTTATGACCTTAAGGAATCCGAAAGCAATTTACAGCCAATGTAAGTCTGAAGTTGTCAGATGTCAAGCCAATCAGATATGCCAGGGTGTTTTAACAATCAGCTTGTGTTGAGAGCAGGCATAATAAGGATTTTCATTGTTTTTGACTTTTCAAGTGATCACTTAGGTTTGCAATTATTGTTTGTCGTTGTAACCGGATCCATTTCAATAAAGCAACATTGTGGTTTCAGCCTAAACCACGCTTTGAGGAAGTGTTTATCAATCCTTCCATTTGCCAAAGTCCAGGATATCCTGTGGTCAATGCAATATATTTCAGTAAGACAGTAACAGGTGTTTCTTGTTTGAGCTTGGATCTCGCAACATTTCCCCAGGCATTGAGCAGGTAAAGCGTCATTTGGTTTGTAGGGGATGTAGCATGCACCTACAAGTGTGATGTTGAATCCATGCAACATCTCATGTAAATACCAGAAAAGTATAACATAAGGTAATGCTGATCAGAAGCAAGACACCAGGCTGTTTTTATTATTTTGTATATTTTTCTCATGAATATCATTGACATTGTTTAACAAAGGACAGCATGTCGTGGCAAGCTTGTCAGAGAAAGTGTATTCTATTTATGGTCCCTTTAAGATTAGATAATTTTCTAAAACTGAGAAAGGGAAAATTAATATATTTATATCTGGATTCGGTGGAGCAGATTTTCTGATTGATTGTGCCCAATAAACGGGTGCAAATGATGCAGAAAATATGGGTGACAATTGGCTATATTCGACCTCTGTTTGAATATACCTGCCCCTTTGTTTTTTTATATTAGGGTTTTTAAATTACAGCAGAGGCATTCACTGGTGTGACCACTTATGAATTTAAATGAGGCTCTTATGTAATCATTTGGATATCCACACAATTTCCTGGAATTTGTACAAAATGGTTAAAACTTATGAAATTATCAAACACTGCAATATTATCAGTGACAGAACGGGATATTGAGTTTGGCATTGCAATCTCCTTTATTTCTACAATTGTACAAGAAATGTGCACCCCTTTCATCAATCTTATCCCCATTTTTAATTGCTTCACCATCGGTGGTCATGCTTCGGTTGCCTAGGCACCAAGCTCTGCAAAACACTCTCAATACCAATTCACCTCTCTACCTTGCTTTCCTCCTTAAAGATATGTCTTTGCCCAAACATTTTGACTATTAAACTTAATATGTGACTGGGTGTCATACTTTGTTTTGTAATGCCTCTGTGAAGCAGCTTGGGATATTAAAGGCACTTCATAAGTTGTTTTCATTGTTAGTGTAACAGTGTGTACTATCTACAAGGTGCATTGCAGCAATTTAGCAAGCCTCCTTTGACAGCAACGTCCAAACCCGTGAACTCTACCACCCAAAGGGACAAAAGCAGCAGATACATGGGAAACACCACCACCTACCTGCAAGTTCCCCTCCAAGCCGCACACTGCCCTGACTTGTAAATATATCTCAATTCCTTCACTGCCATGGGATCAAATGCCTGGAACTCCCCCTAACTGAGCTGTGAATGTACCTGCACCGGATGCATTCAGGAGTTCAAGAAAACGGCTCACCACCACCCTCTCAAGGGTAATTAGGGATGGGGAAACAAATTCTGGCCTAGCCAGCAATGAAAATGAAAATGAAATGAAAATCGCTTATTGTCACGAGTAGGCTTCAATGAAGTTACTGTGAAAAGCCCCGAGTCGCCACATTCCGGCGCCTGTCCGGGAGGCCGGTACGGGAATCAAACCGTGCTGCTGGCCTGCTTGGTCTGCTTTCAAAGCCAGCGATTTAGCCTGGCGAGCTAAACCAGCCCCTGCAACACCCACACCCCAGGAAAGAATTTAGCAAAAAACGTCCTTGCCCTGCTGTCATCTTTCTTCTCCTCCCTCTTCTAGCAGCTTGTCCTGCTCTGCATGGCATCTGCTCATTCTCCAAAACATGCTTGATTCTGAGAGGAAGAACTACTGCCCTCATGACTGGGAGCAGCTGCTTTGTGCGGTACCCTTGAAGTCAAGAAAACATCCTTCAACACTGCTGCCAAAGGGATGGCACAGACATGATGGACCAAATGGCCTACTTCAGTGCTGCAGCATTCTGTGATTTCAAATTAGACGAGGTTTATCAGAAGCAGCTGCTACACAACTCCCTATAAAGCTTCTGAAAGTTAAACAATGGTGGAAAGCACCATAAACCTGTAGATTTGAGGCAATACCCAGGAGAATCAATTATCAGTGACCCTGTAAGCACTTGGTCATTCTATTAAATACAGTAGTAACGTGGTGAGGCAGGGAGGGGAGCTAGATGATGCTTACCTTACATTCAGCTCTGTGAGGTTAAGAAAGAGAATCAATTGGGGTGTGGAGCTCCAAAACGGGAGCATGATATCAAACCATTACAAGAGATTGAAATCAAGATTTGCCTGCTCTCCACAATTCCAGTAGAGCTAAGTGTGTGTGCCTTGTGACCAAGTGAGTGACTGGTGGATTTCATGCCAGGACTGAGCATGCACAATCCGGTGCCATTTTGGAATCCGAGGCACCTGGACTATCCAAGAAAACAGGTGCTCGAGGCGAATGTCACCTCCAACTTATCCCAAAGCGGACAACAAGTGCACAGCCAAGCGGAAGCCCACAACCAAGCTATATTACCTGAGATTTTTTAGGTTCCAAAGTTATAATTAAATTAAAATAGAGGAGTGCAGGTATCTCAGTGTTTTTTTTTTTCAAATTAATCTATGGGATGTGGGTGTCACTGGCTAGGTCAGCATTTATTGTCCATCCCTAGCTGTCCTTGAGAAGGTGGTGGTGAGCTGCCGACTTGAACCGCGGCAGTCTCTGAGGTGTGGGTGCATCCATAGTGCTGTTGAGAGAGTTCCAGGATTTTGACCCAGCGGAAGTGAGTCTGGGGAGTCAGGAAGTGGGTTGCTCACCTTTGACCTGCTCGGGTAGCCATAGTATTTAAATGTCTAATCCAGTTCAGTTTCTGGTCGATGGTAACCCCCAAGATGTTAATTGTATTGGGGATTCGGAAATGAGGGGCTGGTTTAGCACAGGGCTAAATCGCTGGCTTTGAAAGCAGACTAAGGCAGGCCAGCAGCATGGTTCGATTCCCGTACCAGCCTCCCCGAACAGGCGCCGGAATGTGGCGACTAGGGGCGTTTCACAGTAACTTCATTGAAGCCTACTTGTGACAATAAGCGATTTCCATTCCATTTCCATTTCCAAATGGTAATGCCATTGAATATCATGGGGCAATGGTTAGATTCTCTCTTGTAGGAGATGGTCATTACATGGCACTTGTGTGACACAGATGTTACTTACCACTTGTCAGCTTAATCCTGGATATTATCCAGGTCTTGCTGAATTTGGACATGGATTGCTCCAGTACCTGAGGAATCGCAAAAGGTGCAGTCATTAGCAAACATCCCCACCTTTGACCTTATGATGGAAGGAAGGTCATTGACGAAGCAGCTGAAGATATTTGAGCCTAGTCCCTGAGAAATTCCTGCTGCGATGTTTTGGAGCTGAGATGATTGACCTCCGACCACAAAAAATATATCCCTTTGTGCCATTGGAGAGTTTTTTTCTAGATTCCCATTGACTCCAGTTTTGCTAGGGCTCCTACCAACAGACAGTTGGCAGAGAACTGTCTGCCCTTGTTTGGTATTTCTCCCCCGTGCTAGAAAATCAGCTGGTGCATAACAAACACCCATATTCGATCAAATGTTGCCTTCATGCCAAGGGCAGTCACTCTCACCTCTGGCATTCAGCTCCTTTTTCCTTATTTGGAGTCTAGCATTGTACTCTCCTTCAGCTCCACAACTAATGGCTCCAACGGGTCTGCGGCAAGTGCTGAGGAAACCAACACAAGGGAAAAATGTACTTGACCTAATCCTCACCAACCTGCCTGCCTGTAATGAGGTCAGAAGCTGAATGACATTGGCAGAACCCAAAATGAGCGTCCATGAGCAGGTTATTGCTAAGTAAGTGTCGCTTGATAGTGCTGTAGATGATCCCTTCCATCACTTTACTGAAGATCAAGAGTAAACTGGTGGGGCATTAGTTGATTGGGTTGGATTTGTCCTGTTTCCTGTGTACAGGACATACCTGGGAATTTTTCCACAATTCCAGGTAGATGCCAGTATTGTAGCTGTACTGGAACAAATTGGCTAGGTGTGTGGCAAGTTCTGGAGAACAAGTCTTCAGAAATATCACAGGAATGTTGTCAGGGCACATAGCCTTTACAGTATCCAGTGCCTTCAGTTGTTTCTTGATGTCAGGTGGAGTGAATGGAATTGGCTGAAAACCGAGATATGTGATACTGGGGACCTCCAGAGGAGGCAGAGATGGGTCATCCACTCAGCAGTTCTTGCTGAAGATTGTTGCAAATGCCTCAGCCTTGTCTTTTGCACAGATGTGCTGAGCTCCTCCACCATTGAGGATGGGAATTTTAAAAAAAATTTAGAATACCCAATTATATTTTTTCCAATTAGGGGCAATTTAGCGTGGCCAATTCATCTACCCTGCACATCTGTGGGTTGCGGGGGTGAGACCCACTGAGACACGGGGGGAATGTGCAAAGCAGCTTCTTCCCCATTGTTCCAGACTCTTAAACAACCCTCTTATGGACTGACCTGATTAATACTACACTCCTGTATGCTTCACCCGATGCCGTTATTTACATTGTTTACCTTGTGCTGCCCTATTATGTATTTTGTTTTCTTTTCATGCACTAAATGATCTGTTTGAGCTGCACGCAGAAAAATACTTTTCACTGTACCTCGGTACACGTGACAATAAACAAATCCAATCCAACGTGCAAACTCCACACGGACAGTGACCCAGGGCCGGGATCGAAGTGTGGTCCTCAGCGCCGTGAGGCAGCAGTGCTAACCACTGCGCCACCGTGTCACCCCGAGGATGGGGATATTTGTGGAGCCTCCTTTTCCAGTGAATTGTTTAATGGTCCACCATCTTTAACAGCTTGTTGTAGCAAGACTGTAGAACTTAGATCTGATCCGCTGGTTACGGAATTGCTCAGCTCTGTCTATTCCTTTCTGCTTATGCTGTTTGGCTCAGGTATTTCTGTATTGTAGCTTCACCAGGTTGAATCCTCATTTTAGATATGCCTGGTGTTGCTCCTGGAATGCTCTCCTGCACTCTTCATTGAACCAGGTTTGATCCCCTGGCTTGGTGGTAATGGTAGAATGGGAGGATATGCCGGGCCTTGGGATTACAGATTGTCGTCGAGTACAATTTTGCTGCTGATAATGGCCCAAAGCACGTCATGGGTGCCCAGTCTTGAGTTGCTAGATCTGTTTGAAGTCTGTCCCATTTAGCACAATGGTAGTGCCACACAATACGATGGAGGGTTTCCTCAATGTGGAGACAGGACTTAGTCTCCACAAGGGCCGTGTGGTATCCACTCCGACTGATACTGTCATGGACAGGCAGGTTGATGGGGATGAGATCAAGTATGTTTTTCCCTCGTGTTGCCTCACCACTTGCCGCAGACCCAGTCTAGCCGTTATTTGTAGAGCTGAAAGAGAGTACAATGCTAGACTCTACACTCTATCATTGATCGTATTGCAGTTTTATTTATTAAGTTCTGATTAAATACAATCACGTTGTACCTCTCGGGATGGCTGCTAAATTGCAGAGAACTGTCTGCCCTTGTTTGGTGTTTCTCCCCCGTGCTAGAAAATCAGCTGGTGCATAACAAACAGCCATTAGCTCTTTAAAAGCAACTGATGCTTGACATTGATGACATGCCCAGGGAACTGGAAAATTTTGAAAATGATCTTGCCTCACATTATTAAGTGAGGTGAGCTCACTTGTGCAAGCAGGCTGCAATAGTGTTTGGCTAACATTTCACGTTGTTTGTATGCAGCGTTTTGGGAGCTTATCAGTGCAGAGATGATTAGAATAAATGCTTCCTGATTTTGACGTGACAGAAACAATACTTCTTTTCTTACCAAAGAACTATCTTGGAGTGAGAGCTGGTATCCTTCTGTTTAAAGGTGCATTCAGTATGGTAATCACAATGAATATTACCTGAACGGTTCTACAGTTAATAGACAAGCGTTTATTGAACATGGAAGCTGTTTTGAGCATTCAGTAACTGTTCTTGCTGTTTTGCAGGGATTGCATAATGCTATGCTGCCTGAACAGTGGCACCAGCTTTGTTGCTGGTTTTGCTATTTTCTCTGTGTTGGGATTCATGGCTTACGAACAAGGAGTGCCGATAGCAGAAGTAGCCGAATCAGGTGGGTTGCAAGCAATCAGGTAAATTGTGACGTGATCCAAGTGAATTGATCCAAACTTGACAAGCCAAATAATGGTAAAGGAAAATTTGCGTCCGCTATTGATTTCAACTCCGCACTATTTCTTAATTATCCCTTCTCTTGAAGTGTGAAAGGTAGGCGTTCATCTTCAATGATAGTGCAATGTGGGCATTATTGAATTGGCTGCCCATTATACACTCCACACTATATTTGTTTCCATTGCCTTCAGTGTAATTGATTATCAAGTTTGGCCTAAAATTGGTGATTCATGTGATGTCCCCCATTTTGCACTGCTGCTCAGGTGAACTGCAGCCTCATTGTGTCTATGTTTACATTTCCTTGTTTGCTCCACTTGGAGAGAAGGATAACCGAAACTATGGCGTTCCACAAATAGACCAGTGATATTCTGTGACTTGACGGTAAGAACTGAGTGTCTGTTGGGCAAAACTAGTCCTGCTTTTGTTTCTGGGCCCCGAGAGAGAATTTGTGGAATTGTGATACATACTGAGTTAGAAACGGGAGGTTAAAAACGGACACTGGTGTACGAATAGACACAGAGATCCAACAGTCAGTCAGCCTCTGTGGGGAGAGGAAAGAATTAGTGTTTCAGATCAATGACCGCACATCAGAACTCATCTATTATTAATTCCTATTTCCAACATTTGCAATGTTGTGCTTTTGCTTTAGAAAGTAGAGAAATATGTTGGGGAACACTCATGGATGCCCAAGCTGAAGCTATAAACTTGCCTCTTGCTGATCGGTTGATCTCAAAACTTTTTCTTATACCACATCAGCAACAAGGTTAACAGTACCCCAGATTCGG